>NC_061800.1:49158738-49458738 GCF_021462225.1 Girardinichthys multiradiatus | reverse complement strand
TACTTACATCTTTTCCCAGAACGTTGCTCAGAGGAAAAAACTGAGGAGAACATCAGAACCAAAGAATAAATGTCATCTGATCTCAGCTGCTTTTTCAGATCTGTTCCGCTCTGCAGCAGAGGCCGGACCCCATGACATTCTGAAACTGTATAACCCCAAAGGGAACATCATCAACATCTCCCCAAGCCTGGAACCCAACAGTCCCACCTCCTGCTACAAGCTGGAGGTGGTAGCTGCTGACTACAACAGTGAGCCGTTAGGTATCTCTAAGTTAGCACCAAGAGACTCTCACTGCTCACAGTGCAGTAAAAACTCTTGACAGTCTTTCTCATCGTTTCAGGCGCAGAGCTCACTGGTGCACTCGGATTCAATCTCTCATCCATGGAAAAAAGGTATAGGACCCACATGATCTTCCAGTATGGAACGCTGTAGTTTTACACATTTTAAATTATCTGGGATTGTGGGTCTAACTGGATGTCAGCTAGAGACAACATTAGTATAAATCAACAGCTAATGTGGTGCCCTGCTCCAGACTGCAGGGCCTGGAGAAGAAAATCCTCTTTGAGGCCGGAGAGACGCCTGTAGTCGTGTATGAGATGAAGAAGCAGGTGGATTCTTTCCGGGAGAAGTTGGAGGTATGACCACAACTGTACAATTTTCTGTACTGGAAGAAAAACCTCATCCAGTTCAACCCGGCATGAATCTGGTGTGTCAGGTTTCTAACCTTTGAATCTGCTAGTTTTTTGATCTGTCCTGACTGTTCAGTGTTTGGGCTGGTTTGAGTTCTGCTTTTAAAGACTTAGGTTGGGTCCTGTTTCCAAGGGTTGCTTGTTCTCATGGATCCCAGGTGTTCTGTTGGGTTCAGGGTATGTTCCAGCATGTCTGTGTTGTAGGAGGAGGACAATGTTCTGAAAAACAAAGAACATCTAGCGGAAACAAATGGCCATGAGTTGCACTTACAAAGAGTATTTTTCTGTTAAACTATTTTTATTGGAACAATAACCACATATTTTTTGTTTTTTCTAGTCTTGCAATGTGTTACATTTGTGGTATTATCCCTAAAAAAGAAATAATCTTTTTGCAACCAACAATATGTTTCAGAATGTTGAGCATCTAAGCTGGCTGGGCTTCTTCAAAAACCTTTCAGAAGGACCTAACAAGCTGTCCCCATTCTACCACAAGAGAACCTTACATAAGACCAGGGAGGAGTGTGAACACGTTCGGGAGAAGTTCTTGCAGACGAGGTGAGGTCTGCATGAAAAAGTGACAGTCAGAAAGCAGATTCTGGCCTCTATTGTCCTCCCCTCAGCTGTTTCTCACCGGCAGCTCTCTGGAGGTCTCGGAGGAATTGAGGCAGTACCTGAAGACCCCGACCTTTGATAACTGGTGAGCTTTGGATCAGTGTTACACTGTTAAATGTGGAATGAATCCTCATGATGATGATGCTGGGTGTCTTTGTGATCGCTAACAAAACAGTGCAGCTGTTTTCTGTGGCAGCTAATGATAAGCAGATCCTTTTCTTCTGATCTACATGTTTATCTCAATATGAATAGGCCTTCAGAGGGACCTGCATAACAAAAGAAGGTCTTCATAAAAGGATTCATCAACATGCAGGTTTGAAGTGAAGCCTGCATTCACAGGTAGACGGCAGTGGAAACACATCAGGTTATTGTTCAGAAAAAGACCTGAAGCTTTGGAGGTTAACGTCAGTGAAGAAGAACCCAGATTCCTCTGAGACTCTGGAAAGATGTGATTTCAGTATCGTAGAAGGAGCCAGTTCACTGCTTTCATCAAATTATTATTAAAGGACCAAAACTAACATGATGTTGATCTTATCCATCCATCCATCATCCATCCATCCATCCATCATCCATCCATCATCCATCCATCCATCCATCATCCATCATCCATCCAGTCAGTGACTTGCAGCATTCACTCCTCCTGGATGAGCATGTAGAGACAGTGGACAGTCACTGGTGTTGACTTTGCAGCAATCCCTCATACTGAGCATGCATGTAGCAACAGTGGAGAGGAAAAACTCCCTTTTAACAGGAAGAAACCTCCAGCAGAACCAGAACCAGGCTCAGTGTGAGCTATCTATCTATCTATCTATCTATCTATCTATCTATCTATCTATCTATCTATCTATCTATCTATCTATCTATCTATCTATCTATCTATCTATCTATCTATCTATCTATCTATCTATCTATCTATCTATCTATCTATCTATCTATCTATCTATCTATCTATCTATCTATCTATCTATCTATCTATCTATCTGTCTGTCTGTCTGTCTGTCTGTCTGTCTGTCTGTCTGTCTGTCTGTCTGTCTGTCTGTCTGTCTGTCTGTCTGTCTGTCTGTCTGTCTGTCTGTCTGTCTGTCTGTCTGTCTGTCTGTCTGTCTGTCTGTCTGTAGAAGACAGATGATCAGCTGAGCTGTGAAAAGTATTTACTTCCTGACAGATTTATATTTTTGCTTTTTCTTCAAACTTGCGTGTTTCTGATCATGAAACAAAATGTAATATTAAAGAAAACTTGAATAAATATCAAAGACAGTTTCAATCTAGAGAAAGACTTAGCTGTGACTGACCACATGTGTTGGTTCAGTTTCACCAGCCACTCACAGGCATGATCACTGCCTGACTTACATCCAGGAAATCAGCTAAATACTACCTGTCTGACAACATGAAGTTGGCTAAAAGTTGATCTACAGTAATTCAAGGTTTCATGCTTTGGTTGGGACGTTCTTTTTCACATCTGTAGGTGGTGCACTTGTTTTAACTCACACTGACTCAAGTCTGGATTGATGTTTTGGACCTCTTGGGTTTGTAGCATCATGTATGTTCTTGTTTGTGTCTCTTCAGGCAGTGGGAGGACGCAGAGATCATGGTTCTCCTGCAGGTCATGTACACAGATTTAGATTTTATTGCCACCTTCAACATCGAGCCTGAAGTTCTGCAACAGTTCCTGTTCGAGGCGTACCGACATTACAACAACATCCCGTTTCACAACTTCAAACACTGCTTCTGCGTCACCCAGATGGTGAGAACCTGTGTGATGACGATAAGGAAAATACAAGGGATTCTGGAGTCAGTGGACTGTTGTAGAGCTCAAACGGTTTCCATGGAGGTGGTTTAGATTCTGGTCTGTCTTAGAAAGATCTGGTGCTTCAGGTTTACAGTTTTTCAGATTTTCCTGTTCTCTCTGATCAGATGTACGGTTTGATCTGGCTGACTGACCTGAAGAGTAAAATGGAGAACATCGACCTACTGATCATGCTGACGTCTGCCGTATGCCACGACCTCGACCACACTGGATACAACAATGCATATCAGGTGGATCCCTCTCCAACCCTTTCAGCATTAGAGGAAGACTCTGTGCTGTGAAGGTCATACCTTCTTGATCAGCAGAAATATCTCACACTAAACTCCATCACCGAAGGTTCTGGAGTTTCTGTTACACTAAATTCTCCAGAAAGGACCTAATTATCTCAGCTCATCTGCAGAACCTGTTGTTTTGATGATGCTTGATGTTATCAATGCAGAGTCCTCCTCACCATCAGCAGTAAATCTACAGAGTTTATGAACTTAAGAGGCGTTTTACTTGTTAACAACGTTCATTTATATTTTCTTTACATATTTTCTTCTGTATTTAGTAATTAGTGAGTTGCACTAATGCGAAAGCTGCAGATTTCAGCTGAACATTTTGCTTTCTGTATAATTTTGGACTTTTTTGAGCGTTTTCAGATAAATGCCCAAACTGAACTCGCTCTGCGATATAACGACATCTCTCCACTGGAAAACCACCACTGTGCTGTAGCTTTTGAGATTCTGGAGACGGTGAGAACAGCTTTTCTCTGAGAAAACATGGAAATATTCTTGATTTAATTACTTGGAGTCAGTTGTCAATAACCGGATAATTCTTTGTTTCATAGAGAGAGAGCAACATCTTCAGGAACCTGTCCTCGGATCAGTACAAACGGATAAGGGAGGGAATAATCAAGTGAGATCATCTCCTCTAGGAGCTCATTAATATTTACGTGTCCATTGCAGCGTCTGCTTTAGATTCTGTTTTAATTGCAGATGCATTCTGGCCACCGACATGACGAGGCACAACGAGATTCTTAACAAGTTCAAGTCCATCCTGTCTGGTTTTGACTTCACCAACAAGGAGCACAAAGACCTGGTGAGACAACATCTGTACAGGACACAGCGGGAACAATGAGACAAGAAAAAAGTCCTGGATGGTTATGATCTAAAAGCTGGATGGATTGTCCAAGAGAAATGTTATCCTTCTGTGGAAAGTTTCTGACTCAGCAGTTCTAGGAGACAGAAAACCCTTCATTAAATATGTTGATTTTTCATCCACCAAGAGAAACAAGGAAACATGAATGTAGTTTAAAACTTTATGCAATATGGATGAAAATGTATTTTGGTTTTTGAAAAATGAGATCTGAAGTCTCTGCACACCGACTCACAGCTGAAACCAGAGCAGAAGCATTTATTTCACAAACAAATATTTACAACAATTATTTCTAGATAAAAATGGTTTGTTTGTGCATGACTTAGTTTAACTGGATAAAAGCTGGGAGGCTAACTAACTGCATTATAAGGTTTCTGTACTGTTTGCAGTGATGTTTTTATCCCAAATGAATCTTAAGTGTTTCATACTAACAGAAAACATTTAAACATCTGAAAATATAGGAACAACTTTCAAAATAACTTCAAATGTTTGCTTTTATTCTGCAGCTCATGATGGTCCTGATCAAAGTGAGCGACATTTCCAACGAAGCCCGGCCCATGGAGGTGGCCGAGCCCTGGTTAGACTGTCTGTTACAGGAATTCTTCAACCAGGTACCAACAGATGGTCCGCAGAACATTTCATCCTGTTTTTCTTCAGCCGAAGACCAGATTAGCTTCAGGTAACAATGACTGGCATTAATGTGCAAAACAAAAGTCAGTCACATCTCACTTGGTTTTAAATGTAAATCTCCTAGCAGCCAGACTTGCTGCTGCCTTAGTTCTCCAGGCTTCCTGGAGCAAAGATGAAACAGTCAGGTAGGCTTCATTAGGATAAACTGGGTTTAGCTAAGCTAGAGTAACCTGAGGATAGAGAGGCTGAAGTAGTTAAGCCAGGAAACCCAATGATTAGCCGAATGAAGCTAACGTACGATAAACGTAACTAATTTAATAAAGTTAAAAGAAAATAATCTTAGGTAACGCAGAATAAATAATGAGTTTATATGAATAAGTCTGCTGGTATCCCACAGGGCTTTAGCCTGGGATATGTTCTGTTTATATGTGCTTCTTCTTTAATCCAGAAACATGACTGCTGGACGATGAGGTAAACTGAACTGTAACTGAAGTATTTTTGTCCTAAGAGTGACATGGAGAAGTTGGAGGGTCTTCCAGTCAGTCCCTTCATGGACAGAGACAAAGTAACTAAACCTTCATCTCAAATCGGCTTCATCAGATTCGTCCTTCTGCCACTTTTCATTGAGCTCGCCAACCTCTTCCCCTGCCTGGAGGTAATAAAATTCAAACATTTGTTGAAAGATAATTCTCCATAAACTGAAGATTGTAGGAGATCTAGATCCCAGGATAAATTCAGATTGAAACATAAACCAATTTGCATCTGTCCCACAGCAACACATTATCGACCCAGTGCGAAAAGCCCTCGACTATTACACTGAGATGGAGAAAGCTCTGGACAAAGAGAAACAGAACTGGTCTCAGAGTGAGAGTGGAGCCAAGAACAAGGAGGCAGCTGATCTTCAACCAGAAGCCTCAAAACCAGAGACACAGTCACCCACAGTTGGCTGATGACACCTGAACACCACAGACTTTATACAACCTGTTAGAAGACCTTAGGTGAAGTTGTTTTAAATTTTGTAAAAACATCTAGATTTTTATTTTGTTTCTTTGTTCAACTAAACATAAACACTGTATGATTATTTTAAGGAAGAACGTTTAACAAGAGTTGGCATTTAATCCTAGCCTTAAAAGTAGACAGGGTGTCTGCCTCACGGACTAAAACTGGGAGCTGGTTCCACAGGAGAGGAGCCTGATAACTAAAGGATCTGCCTCCCATTCTACTTCTAGAGACTCTAGGAACCACCAGTAAACCTGCAGTCTGAGAACAAAGTGCTCTGTTAGGAACATATGGACCAATCAGATCTCTGATGTATGATGGAGCTAGATCATTAAGGGCTTTATATGTGAGGAGGAGAATTTTAAATTATATTCTGGATTTAACAGGGAGCCAATGAAGGGAAGCTAAAATAGGAGAAATATGATCTCTCTTTTTAATTTTTATCAGAACTCTTGCTGCAGCATTTTGAATCAGCTGAATGCTTTTAACTGCATTTTGTGGACATCCTGATAGTAAAGAATTACAATAGTCCAGCCTTGAAGTAACAAATGCATGGACTAGTTTTTGCTCTAATTTTGGCAATGTTCCGGAGATGAAAGAAGGAAATCCTAGAAATCTGTTTAATATGGGATTTAAATAACATGTCCTAGTCAAAGTTAACACCAAGGTTTTTTACTTTATTATCGGAGGTCAATTTAATGCCATCCAGGTTAAGTGATTGACTCTTCAAGTCTGGGAAGAAAGAGATCTTATGTTCAGTAAACCAAATTTAATTGTTGTATTTTTCTTTTTAGTCTGAGTTGTGTTTATTTTCATTAGATTTTCCTGATTTCCTCCTTTTATATTATTTTTTAATCTATACAATTTTGGGCGAGACACTGTCTTAATAGGGTAATGGGTGGTAACAGTACAGAAGCTGCAGAGAGGAGTGTTAAACTACGACCCTGCTTCCTGGTCTGAACTCTGGGTTGTCAGAGTTCTGGAGAACTAATAAATTCATCCAGATTCCTAGAAAGAAGAGCAGCTCCATCCAAAGTGGGATGGATGCCGTCTCTCCGGATCAGACCAGGTTTTCCCCAAAATGTTCTACAGATATCAATTTGATAAAGCTTGAGTAGTTTATGTTATCCTGAGCAATCCGTGCAGATGGCTGCTCACATTGAACCTGGTTCTGGTTCTGCTGGAGGTTTCTTCCTGTTCAAGGGGAGGTTTCCTCTCCACTGTCACCACATGCATGCTTCAGTAGGGATTGCTGCAAAGTCAACGACTCAATGAACTCTGCTGGGTTTCCTTAGATGGGAAACATTTGAGCCAATTTAATAATCATCTGAAGTCGACTGCATTATTTGACAACTAGAATCAAAGTAGAACTGGTTAACCTGAATCAGTCTGCATGATTGGATTGAACTGACTTAGTTTTTTTGGACAGTGTTTGATGACATTTGTAGTAAATCAGCGTTATATAAATAAACTGAATAGAACTGAAACTGCTGGTCCGATTGTGTTAAATAAATTGTATATAGGGGGTCTATGCTCAGTGTTATATCAAACTAACAACCTGTTTAGCCCTCTGAGTTTTATGTGGACTCATCAATTGATCAATATCATCATAAACAGCTCAGAACCCATCAGAATCACATCTTTTATAAGCAGTGTTAGTATGTTACTGATGGCATCTAAACAAAGGCTTCTTCTGCACCAATCTGAAGCATTGATAAGAGGAAGGTTCACCCTCAACTGCTGAGAAAGCCCGTATTATTGTGCTGATCTGCTGTGTCTGGTTTCCTCCATCATGGTTCTGTCCATTGGGGTCAAACATCTCCACTTTGGTCTCATCTCCACCAGAGGATCTTGTCCTTCATCCAGATGCAGCTTTGCTAGCCTAAGTCCTGCTACCATCTTGTTTTTAGAGAGAAGATGCTCTTTCTTTAACCCTTCCAAACAGCCATTCTGGGTCGGTGTCATGACCTTTGACCTGCTAAATGTGGCCTGTAGAGTCTGAGATGGAGCTCTTTGGGTTTTGGTCATTTCTCTGAGCTTCTTATATGCACCAGAGCAGCTAACTCTGCTTTTATAGAGATGCTAACACTGATGATCAGCAGCTCCTGGCTTCACCCTTAAATCCAGTAAGGGTGTACTTAGTTTTGTTGCTTGTTTCTGTTTAACACAGCTTTTGGATTTTGGCTCGGTCTTTGTTTAATGAATAACAACAGTTTAGGATGTATTTTCTGTCTTTGTAAACTTGTGGTTAGATTGTTCTATCACACTCTGATGTATAAAACTAGAATTGTGTTTATTGATTTATTTAATTTTCTTTGAACATTTCTGATGTTTTTCTTGAAAAAACATTTCTTTATTTCATTTGGAAGATGTTTTTTTACTCTTATACCTTCACTTAAAATGGTTTAATAACCATCACAAAATGATTTTACACACAGATCCTAGATGTCGGACGGGCTACTGGACAGTAGAGGGCATTAAGACACCAGAAATCTGTTCTCTGGGATTATTATAAATTATGTAGTCAAGTTTGAAATTTAAAGAAGAAAGGTTTCCATCTAGTTAAACCCAAATATGATGACATACCAGTGGGGTCATCATGTTATAGGCCTCGCAGGAGATCCCTGAAATAAATAAACTGGTTCTGTATCTTAATGCAATCTGACTGCAGGATTTGTTAAAGCAGCAGCCTCAGATGTTGCTCTGGAGCTTCTTCTGTCTTTATCACCTGTAACAACAAGCTCCAAAATTAGAAACCTGCTTTAAGTTTCTGTAGAGCAGAGCAGTGATGATGATGAAGCTGTCATAACTGTTCTCTGTTGTCTCATAATATTTTTGTTCCTAAACCAAAAGGAATGAATATTTCAGCTCAAAACTACAATAAAATGTATTATTTTCTAAAGAAAAAGCAGGTTGTTTGTACTGAAGGCTGTTTCTAGGGTTGTCATGTTTGGTTGATGAAGGACCCAGGTGCAGATTAAACTGGCAGAAAATCTCTTAAATGACAACACTGAAAAACATATAGATGATATAGAACAAGGAGGTCAGAACATCCAGCTGAGAAACAGGCAGAAAAATGGAGCACATGACAGGAGAGTCCAGTGGAAGAAACCATCAATGAGTTATGACCAGCAGAGAGGAGACAGGTGTGGCAAGCAGGTGAGACTGTAGAACAGCTGAGGAAGAGGAAGGCAGAACAGTTGAGGACAGGAGACTAATTAACACACAGGAGCTGAATGGAGATAAATAAAACCCAGGGAAAATCTAACAGATGACCCACTTGACATGTCCAGATAGCACCAGCTAACTGGACACCCAAACAAACTACAGACAGGAACAGAAAACAGAAGGACCAAAGGATCTAGAGATGCTGCTGCTGCTGCTGTGGATGGAGTAAAACAACATGGCCGGTGCATCCACCAGGGTAACATCCAGCTGCAAGCCTCAGACAAAGAGGTATCACAGCCAGGTTGAGCACCACAGTTCTAGTCATCCCAACATTGCGGTTGGAACCGCAGAAGAACACCGACCTTCCCAGCAGAGCTCATAGCAGCAGCAGAAGACCCACTGCAAGAGCACAGGCAAGGTATGGGGAAAAGCAGGATCCTAGACAGGCTGCAGAGAGACATCTCTGCTGTGGGACCTCCACCTCGAGATGTTCTTACAATGTTATATGACAGATCAACCAACCAGCTCATAACTGTGAAGTGGAAAGAAAACTATTTTAATAATTATATCCTGACCTGCATTTTATAGTCTGAAAACACTAAATAAAATTCAGAGAAACCACCTGCCTCCAGAGGTCACCCAGTCAGTAACCAGAGAGACCAGCTGCGTGTGATTTAACCTGAGACTAACTGCAGATGTTCTGCTTCTGGCCTCAGAGGTTCCTCAGAGAACAACCAGCATCATGAAGACCAAGGAACACAGCAGAGAGGTCAGGGAGAAAGTTCTGGTTCAGTTTAAAACAGGGTTGGGCTCTACAACAACATCCCAAGCTCTGAACATCTCCCAGAGTTCTGTTCAATCCATCTTCTGAACCACCTGCAGACCTACCAAGACATGAAGGTCCACCTAAACTGGTAGGCTGGGCAAGGAGAGCATTAATCAGAGAAACAACCAAGAGACCCAAGATAACTCTGGAGGAGCTACAAAGAACACAGCTCAGGTGTGAGAATCTGCCCTCAGAACAGCTGCTAGAATGCAAGAGATGTGAAACAAAAGCCGAAAAGTTGAAAGAAAGCTACAAAAAGTCAGAGATGTGGGGAAGATGGATGGAGCTAAATCCAGGACAACCCTGGAAGAAAACCTGGGACTGAGGTGGAGGTTCAGCTTCCAGCAGGATGACTGCCCTGAACATACAGCAGAGATACAATGGATGGTTTAGATTAAAGCACATTCATGTGTTTGAATGGCCGAGTCAAAGTCCACGCTTAAATCCAACTGAGAATGTGTGGTAGGACTTGATAACTGATCTTCACAGATGTTCTCCATCTGGTCTGACTGAGCTCTAGCTGTTTGACAAATAAGAATGAAGAAACCTTCAGTCTGTAGCTGTTCAAAGCTGATAGAGAAAAAAACCCTGCAGTTGGACCTGCAGCCACCAATGGTTTCACAAAGTTCTGACTCAGGGGGCTAAGACATGAGAAATTTCAGATTTAAATTTGTAGAAAGTAATGAGAACTAGGTTCTCTAATAACCCTCTGAGTCCTTCACAGAACAGTTTCATTGCAAGGCTGGGGATGATTGTAATACTCTTTGCTTCAGCATATCTGACTCCCTGTTTTCTAGATACAATTCTCATACTTTTGTACAAAATACCCACGTGTTTAACTACAAATGGTACTGACTGAAAACCCTGCAAGTCACAGACTTGGTGAGTAAATGTCAAAGACACAGTCCACCTTTGTTCCAACTTACCGGGGTGAGTTCTAACAATAAGACACAAACAGCAGAAACAAGTGACAGGCTGCGGTTCTGCTCCATAAAGGAGGTGAACCGGTCAGGTCCTGCCATCTGCTTCTCATCTACCTAGAAGAAAGTGGAATAATACTTGATTACATGCACACACAACGTTTTTCAGCTTGTCAAAGACCTATTTTAGTCTCTCACCTGCCTGACTTGTCAGTTCTCACCTGATGTGGAGACCCTCCACAATAGATACCTGCAAAGACCAGTAGATGTCTGCTGCCCAGCTCAAATATTCAACGACCATCTTTTCTTGTGTTTCAGAGAAAACTTTGTTGCTGCTTCTGTAACCGACTCTGGGAAGATGACTGAATCCCTGTTTCCTCTGCAGAGTCTGCAGAGATTTACAACATTAAAGCAAATCTCAAGTTCCTCTGCAGACCTGACTCATCAGAAGCTGTTTCTGGTTTGGTTTTGCAATCATCTCTGGTCTCTCCTGCTCATAATACAGGTCCTTCTAAAAAGATTAGCATATTGTGATAAAGTTCATTATTTTCCATAATGTCATGATGAAAATTTAACATTTATATATTTTAGATTCATTGCACACTAACTGAAATATTTCAGGTCTTTTATTGTCTTAATACGGATGATTTTGGCATACAGCTCATGAAAACCCAAAATTCCTATCTCACAAAATTAGCATATCATTAAAAGGGTCTCTAAACGAGCTATGAACCTAATCATCTGAATCAACGAGTTAACTCTAAACACCTGCAAAAGATTCCTGAGGCCTTTAAAACTCCCAGCCTGGTTCATCACTCAAAACCCCAATCATGGGTAAGACTGCCGACCTGACTGCTGTCCAGAAGGCCACTATTGACACCCTCAAGCAAGAGGGTAAGACACAGAAAGAAATTTCTGAACGAATAGGCTGTTCCCAGAGTGCTGTATCAAGGTACCTCAGTGGGAAGTCTGTGGGAAGGAAAAAGTGTGGCAGAAAACGCTGCACAACGAGAAGAGGTGACCGGACCCTGAGGAAGATTGTGGAGAAGGGCCGATTCCAGACCTCGGGGGACCTGCGGAAGCAGTGGACTGAGTCTGGAGTAGAAACATCCAGAGCCACCGTGCACAGGCGTGTGCAGGAAATGGGCTACAGGTGCCGCATTCCCCAGGTCAAGCCACTTTTGAACCAGAAACAGCAGCAGAAGCACCTGACCTGGGCTACAGAGAAGCAGCACTGGACTGTTGCTCAGTGGTCCAAAGTACTTTTTTCGGATGAAAGCAAATTCTGCATGTCATTCGGAAATCAAGGTGCCAGAGTCTGGAGGAAGACTGGGGAGAAGGAAATGCCAAAATGCCAGAAGTCCAGTGTCAAGTACCCACAGTCAGTGATGGTCTGGGGTGCCGTGTCAGCTGCTGGTGTTGGTCCACTGTGTTTTATCAAGGGCAGGGTCAATGCAGCTAGCTATCAGGAGATTTTGGAGCACTTCATGCTTCCATCTGCTGAAAAGCTTTATGGAGATGAAGATTTCATTTTTCAGCACGACCTGGCACCTGCTCACAGTGCCAAAACCACTGGTAAATGGTTTACTGACCATGGTATCACTGTGCTCAATTGGCCTGCCAACTCTCCTGACCTGAACCCCATAGAGAATCTGTGGGATATTGTGAAGAGAACGTTGAGAGACTCAAGACCCAACACTCTGGATGAGCTAAAGGCCGCTATCGAAGCATCCTGGGCCTCCATAAGACCTCAGCAGTGCCACAGGCTGATTGCCTCCATGCCACGCCGCATTGAAGCAGTCATTTCTGCCAAAGGATTCCCGACCAAGTATTGAGTGCATAACTGTACATGATTATTTGAAGGTTGACGTTTTTTGTATTAAAAACACTTTTATTTTATTGGTCGGATGAAATATGCTAATTTTGTGAGATAGGAATTTTGGGTTTTCATGAGCTGTATGCCAAAATCATCCGTATTAAGACAATAAAAGACCTGAAATATTTCAGTTAGTGTGCAATGAATCTAAAATATATGAATGTTAAATTTTCATCATGACATTATGGAAAATAATGAACTTCATCACAATATGCTAATATTTTGAGAAGGACCTGTAAATTACAAACAGTTCATGGATAGTTCTGCTCTACTCCTTGGTCTGTCACATAAAATTCCAGTAAATACATTAAAGTTTGTGTCAGGGTGTGAATATTTTTGTTCCTGAGCTGCAGACGTTAATCAGGGTCTCATCTTTTAAAGATAAACTGTATTTTTTAATTTAAAAAAGAATTTGGTTTATTTCCATCAGTGATAAAATATAAAAACATAAATTTGGAAAAATAAAAGCCTGAATAATTGTGACTAAACTACAGATTCATTTGTGCTTTTTAACATTTGTCAACCAGATCAGGTGATCTGAAGTCCACCTGCAGGAGGAGGAGGAAGGGGCGTACTTTCCTCCCTGCAATATCATTGGTCGTCGTCAGAGGGTTGAGCAAACAATGGTTCGGTGATCTTCGGCCGGTTCCGGAGCACCGCGGCCCCGGTGGTCCCGCCCCTTCTCTTGAGGGGCCCTGCTCGGTATTACAGGAAAATCAGAAAGAGGTTCGAGTCCCGGATCCTCCAGAAGAGCAGCAGAAATGGACCCGCTGGTGGCTGCTATTGACCAGGGAACCAGCTCCACCAGGTTTCTGGTGAGTGGACCGAACCGAACCACTAACTTAACTCTTGGTTTTACCACACAGGGTCGCTAAACCGCTAGAAAGAGTCAGAAATACAGAAATAGTTTGACCCGAAACTACTGATCAGGAGGATTTTAGTCACTGATTTCATGACCAACACTTTCCTCTGTCTAAAAGTTTTTACTCAAACCTCGTTTTTAAAAATATTTTCCCCAAGCAGATTTTCCTGGAAACCTTCAAAGTGATTTTATTCTTCAGGTTTTCTTTGGACTTCTCCGCCTTCGTTTTTTATTCTTTTTATTGGTCATATAACTTAGTGAGGGTGGGGTGCTGCTGAGGCACTTTATGAATTATTCATGATCATAGAGAGCATCTCTATTAAAGCAGGACCTTTGGCACTTTGCTGCTCTGGAGCACAATGTCAGGGTGGAAAGATATCAGCAATGACCTTAGTTCAAACTGATTGAACTAAATTGTTCAATCAGTTTGAACTGTTTGTGAAGCAGGAGAACAGAATGAGTTTGAAGATGAATAAACATCTTTGTCCAGAAGGTCAGTCCAGGTCCATGTCAACGTAGTGGCCTGATGACCCTCAGAGCAGCCGACACACGTTCAATGTTTCATCTACTCATCGCTTAGTCGGAAATATATCCATCCATCATCCATCCATCATCCATCCATCCATCCATCATCCATCCATCCATCCATCATCCATCCATCATCCATCCATCATCCATCCATCATCCATCCATCATCCATCCATCCATCATCCATCCATCATCCATCCATCCATCCATCCATCCTCCATCATCCATCCATCATCCATCCATCCATCATCCATCCATCCATCCATCCATCCATCATCCATCCATCCATCATCCATCATCCATCCATCCATCATCCATCATCCATCCATCCATCCATCCATCATCCATCCATCCATCCATCATCCATCCATCATCCATCCATCCATCCATCCATCATCCATCCATCATCCATCCATCATCCATTCATCCATCCATCCATCATCCATCCATCATCCATCCATCATCCATCCATCCATCCATCCATCATTCATCCATCCATCATCCATCCATCCATCCATCATCCATCATCCATCCATCATCCATCCATCCATCCATCATCCATCCATCCATCCATCCATCCATCCATCCATCCATCATCCATCCATCATCCATCCATCCATCCATCCATCCATCCATCCATCCATCATCCATCCATCATCCATCCATCCATCCATCCATCCATCCATCCATCCATCATCCATCCATCATCCATCCATCCATCCATCATCCATCCATCCATCCATCCATCCATCCATCCATCCATCCATCATCCATCCATCATCCATCCATCCATCCATCCATCATCCATCCATCATCCATCCATCCATCCATCCATCCATCCATCCATCATCCATCCATCATCCATCCATCCATCCATCCATCATTCATCCATCCATCATCCATCCATCCATCCATCATTCATCCATCCATCATCCATCCATCCATCCATCATCCATCATCCATCCATCATCCATCCATCCATCCATCATCCATCCATCCATCCATCCATCCATCCATCCATCCATCATCCATCCATCATCCATCCATCCATCCATCCATCATCCATCCATCCATCCATCCATCATTCATCCATCCATCATCCATCCATCCATCCATCCATCATTCATCCATCCATCATCCATCCATCCATCCATCATCCATCATCCATCCATCATCCATCCATCCATCCATCATCCATCCATCCATCCATCCATCCATCCATCCATCCATCATCCATCCATCATCCATCCATCCATCCATCCATCCATCCATCCATCCATCATCCATCCATCATCCATCCATCCATCCATCCATCATCCATCCATCCATCTACCTACACATGTAGGTGGACACTTTCCAGTTTATTCTTGATGAGTTTTTGGTTCTGCGTTTGTTCACTGGGATAAATAAAATAATAGGTGAAGGTAGCTTCTCCGAGCACAGGGGGAGGTTGAGGGTCCTCACATTGGCAGCATGACCCCAGCGTGTGCGGCACACCATCACTCTCAGTCCTTTCTCCTGGGATGCTGCTGAATAACTGAGAACTGGACTTCATGTTTGTCACTAAAACCTGGAATCGTGACATGTTTCCATTTTCTGAACTTAGTCTCCATGAACTTCCCTCGGACCACTGGCAGAGAACATTTAAATCCTGTTTCCACTGTCAGGAAATACTATTTGAATCCTACTCCACCTGTGAACCATCTGCCTTCCCTCCTGTGTCGTCCTCCTAAGGACCATTTATTAGTTGGGTTTTCTGCCACGGCCCAGTGCTCCTCAGTTCAAACTCCAGCTTTATTACATCACACCAGAATAATTCAACTACCTCACAGTTTTTACTGCTTTTAATGGCAGTGGACTTTGAATCCTGGATGAAGGTGATTTAGGTGCTGAGGAGCTTCCTCATAGATTTACCTGGACCTGCACAGGCAGTTTGGACTCAGTGGACCAATTCAAGTGAGAAATGAATCTGTTCACACACTGAGGTGTGAATCTAGAAGAGCAGAAGAAAAGTGGAAAAGGGACAAGCGTCACGTGTCTTCATCTGATCTTTAAAGAAGACAGTCAAGGGTTTAGACAGTGTTTATCCAGTCCAATCCAATCAAGCTTTATTTATAAAGCACTTAAAAACAAACACAGATGCAAGATGCTGTACAGATAAAAACAAAATATAGATAACACTTTTAGAAACAGCATAAAACCAGCATAAAAACAACAGAAAACTAACATAAACCAGCATAAAACCAGCATAAAGTCATGATCCAGATCTTTGGTGAACTTGCCACATTCATTTGGTTTAATATGAACCAAGTTCATAAAGTTTTTTGGGGGGAAACTGAATTCAGATCAGATTCCTGTTGATCCTTGAACTCCTTGTAATCCTTGATCGGTGGGAGACTGAAGATAGAGCAGAGTTTGGACAGAGTGTGTTCGAAACCTTGAAGCCCTTTCTGTTTTCCACCCAAGATCCAGATCTCCTAAGAATGTGTGAGGGTTAGAGCAGAACAAAAGTTAGTTGTTACAGAACTGCAGTGAACCGGGTCAGCTGGAAGAACGAGGTGCAAAATGTGGCTCTGCAGAGGTAAAATGTTCTGGTGAATTTCCAAAGAGAAGACAGGAACTAATTGTCCAGTTTTTCCTGAACCAGAATGACTCTTAGTTCACTCCGTCAGACTGACAACGTTCCTGTTGTTGGATCAGAGGGAAGAATCCAGCAGAACCCAACCTGAGCTTGATGTTTAACTTTGTTTCCAACTTGAGAAAAACTGATTTCTATTTTAACGTTTAATCTTATTTTCCATAGGAAGCTAAGAGGGAATGTCTAAAGAATTCCAAAGCATTCCCACTTAGCTCTGGAGTTGGAATGCTTTGGATCGGATTCTGAATTCATGGTTTTCTGATCAAACTGGGGCAAACAGGTTTTTCCAGGAAGGTTTTTAATCAGTGACTCGTTCATTCAGCAGATCTTTAACTTCTAGTGAAGCGACTCGTCTTCGTTACAAAACAATTTTACATGACAGGTTGAAAAGAAAATACCTGCTACATTTTATTTTATTTCGTTTTGTGACTTTTTATTTTCCTGTTCTGGCAGCTTGGTGGGTCAGGTTACCTCTCAGTGTCATGGCAGATTAGGAGTAGGACAGTGGGACATTTTCTGTTAAATTAAAGGTCCGATTAAACTCATCTGGTTCAGATAACATGTGAAAAGAAATTTCTAACTAATATTTGAACAACAATGTCATCGTGATTTCAGGTCAAGTCAGTAACTGTCAGTTATGTATGTATGTATGTATGGATGGATGGATGGATGGATGGATGGATGGATGGTGCAGGAGTCCATGAAGATATAGGACAGTGGTGGAACCACTGATGAGATGTTTGCACGGGCAGAGATGAGGAACATTCAACTTTGCTCTGCACAGCCGCGCTCCAACGTCCACAGTATTAGAACAGCAAGCAGAGCGGTTCAATAACATTCATGCACAAGTTAATACATTTAGACCAACTGGTGGTGATCCTCAGTCTACACCTCACCCTGCCTAGACTAGCAAAAACGCTAAATAATAACGGTAAGAACGAAATTCCTTGAGGTCAGCTTTTCTCTCTTCAGCAGACTTTTAGGTGTAAGAAAAAAAGGGGGGGTCGTGGGAGTAGTCTGCATCCATAAACAACTCAAAACGGTCAACTTCTCCTCCGTTGTCCAAACGGGGAAAATATGATGAACCGTGGCAGTCGACTGGAACAAAGGATGAAAATTTGTCTCCTTGGAACAGAAACCTCTCTGGTTTACTTTTTAACTTCACCATGGGTCGCAGTGCAGTTGTCGATCAGGATATAAATCTTCTGATCTTTTTATATCTGACAGATTTCAGCTTTATCAAGCTCTTCCAGGAAAGCCATTGTGAAGAGCAAAGTGAACCCGCCCGCGAGCTTCTGTGTCTCCAGAGATTCCATCCTGGCGCCGTATCAACAGGACACTACGGCTGGAAATGGCACTTAGTGTTAGCTTCAGCTGGTATTTATCACCTCTGGTGGTGAGGTCAGAGCTGCAACGTATGCTGAGGAGTAGTAGTTCGTTTACCTCACACAATGGCCAATGGCCCAACACTTCCATCTTCTATCTCACCTGTTCCTTCCTGGAGAAGGTTGAGTGGTGCTGACCTCCAGAAGTCATTGGGCGAGAGGTGGGGCGCCTCCTGGTCAGATCACCAGGTTATCACACAACTTTTATTGTTGATTTATTGTTGTTTGTATATTGTAATAGTTTCCAGGTCAACAGTCTTAATGTGCAGAATATAATGTGTTGTATTTCATTCTGCTCTTCATAGAGTGACAACAGGAGCATGAGAGGCTTATATTAGCTGATCGGTAGCTCCGCTGTAGTTGGAAAAACTGTGTTGCCTAAATAAGACGATGGGGCTCCTTTAGTTTCCACATCTGGATTGCTCATGTTTGTTGCAACCAGAAGAAATTTTTCAGATATCCAGTAATGAATAAAAAAGTGCAGGAAGTCTTTTGTCAGCCAGCTGACCAGCAGTTATCACTCTGTGTTCCCTCAGGCTGTTTTCTCTGATGGCTTTTTAAAATGGTTTTAACCTTAAGAAACCTTAGGATGGAAAACTGTAGTTGTTTTAAAACCAAAACTTATGAAATCTGAGTATTCCTTGACACCAGAAACCGGCTCATGCCCATTCAGGGCTGTTGATGGAGATGTTTTGGAGAAGTCAGGAGGAGGTGCTTTGTGTCTTTATGGATCTAGATCAAGTGGATGATAGAGGCCAAAAGAGCTGCGGGAGTGTATAAAGAAGTCAGGAGTGGCAGGGGAGTATGTGAGGGAGGTGCAGTGAGACAGCGGTGAGGTGAGAGGTAGGAGTGATGAATGTATTCAAGGTGCGAGTGGGCAGGGAGCATCCAGGGAGGAGGAAACATGGAAGAGCCCAGGGAAAGATCATGGAAGTACTGCAGAGGACTGGAGGTGGACGTTAGGGAGAGCAGTGACCAGAGGAGAATGATTCACTGTAGAAGGGAAAAGCTGATAAACCTTGTTGTGAAAGCTTGTATTTTTCTTTTGTTACATCAGACGCCTTCGTCTCTCCTTCTCTGCAGCTCCTGAATCAAAGCAACTTACTTCCTGTTTGACTGTTGGCTCATTGACTTAAGGGTGAGGTGTTTTTCTGCCCAGTTATCCCCACGGAGAAACTGGTTTTATTCTTACTGATTGGTACTCTGAGATGACTTGTATCAGCAGTTGGTTCTGTACACATATGACTGTAAAATGTTTAGGTGTTTAATTTAATTCAAGGTTCCTATGCAGTTCAGGTCCGAGGTCTGGATAAATATGGAAAAACGAACGTGGTGGATTGGTTTTAAAATACATTTCACGAACTAATCAAGCAGAATTGTTGTTAAATTGATTATTGAGGAAAGGAACTTCTCACAGATGTTCCTTCAGTTCATCTGCATTTTATCTGCAGGTCCTAACTGAAGTCTTAACAAAACTGGTCAAATTAATCTGCTGAGATTGTAGAAATGTAAAAATACTAAATATTAAACAATGTGCAGGAGGTCCATTACCTGGTCTCACTGTGTGAGTGTGTCTACAGCTGAGCTGTTGGGAGGTCGGGTTCTGTTCGGGTTCTGAGCAAATCTTCACCTTCATGTCTGAAGCTGAACTAAATCCAAGTTATGATAATAATCGTGTTTCCAACCATCTCCTCTTGTGCTTGTCTTCTCATCTTCCAGCTCAGTCTGGTTTCATTCAGACCCAAGCAGCAGCTCAGATGTTTAGTTGTTGGATGAAGATATTTCAGCTTTGTTGCTGCTGTGCTGGTCTCTGATCAGCTGCTTTTCTCTGCAGGTTTTCAACACAAAAACAGCTGAACTGATTAGTCACCACCAAGTGGAGATCAAGCAGTGCTTCCCAAAGGAAGGGTGAGACATTGGTCATTTACATCCGTTTGCTTTTATGATTCACTGAAAAACTCCACTGAAACTGTCAAGATTTCCACTCCTTCAGATAAAACACAGAAGTCTGCATAACTTTGCTTCTGAAGTTCACAGAGACTCTCAAAAAGTCCAAAAAGCTGTCAGAGTTAACATTCAGAACATTGTTCAGGAATCCTTCTGTAATCCGTCTGCAAGGTGACACTCATTCAGAACACATCTTTTAGGGTAGGAAACCCCAGCTCTGTTTGGATGACACCATGTGGAAGGTTCGATTCCAGGACAAGATGTAGACAACCAAACCTGGACATCAGCTAAAGCAGATGAAAGCAGTGTGTGTTTAGCTGTTGTGAAACTGACTGTCATCTGCAAACATCTACAGTCGGACATACACTGAGTGTATTGATGAATGAAGAAACACCTACAGAACATCTGAGGCAGAAATGTTACTGTGCTTTTTAAGAGAATGGGTCGAAAAGTTAAAGTGGGTTAGCTGAGACAGACATGATTTATGGGATGGAGAACTTTCTTTGCTGCACCAACCCAACTCTGTCTACCCAGCATAGCTTAGATTTGTTTGGCAACCAGAAAGGCTGCATGTTATTAGCATGTTTAAAAAGCTAAACATACATTTCCTGTTTAAGTTGGAAATGATTTAGTCTTAAAAACCTGGAATTTTACGTTTTTAGTTTGTTTCCAGTTTCATCCGGACATTTTGAACAGACATCAGGAAGTGGAGAAGTTCTAATTTTGTTCTGATCTTAGCTGGTTTGATCCAAACTGTTTCGACCTGTTTTCAAAGTCGGATCTCTTTCCTCTCTGCTGTTGTCAGTTTAGAATTGGACCAGTTTTTATAGTCTTCCAGACTTTATTGAGTCAAAGGTCAGGTGTTTTTTATTTCATTGCTGCTGCTCTGTTCAACATGCTGTACATCCAGGACCCGGTCTCTCTCTAAAAAAGTTATTTTCTAAATGAACCAGAACCTTAAATCTGTGAACAAATTCAGAATCTGGTGCAGGAACAACCACCAGAAAAAGCCTGGATGGAGGTTTGTCCAAGGAATCTGCTTTCATTGTCACTGAAAAGAGGACAGCTGATGTTTCTTCTTCTTCTGTGAAGACCTATAAACAGTTGTTAACATGTTCATGGAGGAAGGAGGAACCTTCAAGCTGATTTTGGATATTCTAGTTTCTCTTCAACTGATTGGATGTTTTATTGTATCTTGTATGTTGGAAGGTTTTTCAGGGTTCTGAAGCAGAAATGATGATGATTGCAAATAAACCGGGTCATTTCATCCTTAATGTGATGATTGTCGGGCCGGCTCCTCGGCAGAACGTTACTGACAATAATGACACACTGGCTGGAAGGACATGGCAAATGTGGCCATGAAGGGTGTTTAAATCCTGAATATTCAGAATATTTCACTGGGTCAGAACCATCATCTCACTCTAAGCTGAAAATTCTGTGGTGAAATCTGAAATAATCCTCAAACTTAAACTGTGATTGTGGAGAAGCTGGAAAAGGGATCAAGATGATAACTGGGTCAGGAAAAGTCCAACTTCATGTGACCCGTTTAAACTTTGAATGATGGTTCTGATGAAAAGGATGGTCATGGAACTCCAAACAGGCCTGGGTTTTCTCACTTCTTCCCAGTTTTGTGCAAAACTGTTGAACGTATTTTAACCAAACATCCTGGCTGTTTGCTGCGTTTGGCCCAGATGGGTGGAGGAGGACCCCAGAGAGATCATGCAGACCGTCTATGAGTGCATGGAGAAGACCTGCCAGAAACTCAGGCAGCTCAACGTGGACATCTCCAACATAAAAGGTGGGACACTCATGCTGCATTTTTAGATTGTGAAGGCGAAGCTGGAAGCAAGTATTGTTTGAGTTTCATTGGGTTCATGTTGTGGTCGGTCTGCAGCTGTGGGAGTGACCAATCAGAGAGAAACCACCCTGGTTTGGGACAAAGAGACCGGAGAACCGCTCTTCAACGCCATCGGTGAGTTCAGCCAAAACCCAGTAAGAACTGGTTTCAGTAAAAGCTCCAGGTGCTTGGAAGGAAGCTTCTCCAGCAACCTGCTCAGTGTGACAAAAAATAAAATGTAAATGGACTGAACTTATATAGCGCCTTTCTGCTCAAAGCACTTTACACTAGAGCCACATTCACCCAATCGCACTCACTAACGCTCACACATTCATACACCGATACGCAGATCGGTAGGCAACTTGAGGTTAAGTGCCTTGCCATGGGGCACATCGACATATGGCAGGAGGGAGCTGGAATCAAACCCACAACCTTCCGATTGCAAGACGACTACTCTTCCTACTGAGCCACAGTGTGTTCATGGTCTGGTCCGAGTGATCTGGTTTGAAGGTTTGCAGCTGGCTTCAGGGAAAACATGGACTTTATAAAATGAAGTTCTTCAGATTCCAGCAGGTTTGGTTTGTTTCACGCTTTTCATCAGTTTTTCCCATGACTGGACTATTTATTTGAAGGCTGCAGTGTGGCTTGGTTCTGCTGCTCTTCACTTCACGGCTCTTGTTAACCTTTGGGCCCAAACATACTGTAGTGTAAACAGACAGGTTTATTTATTTGAACGAACCTTAATTTAACCAGGTGAGTTAACTAGTCCTTATTTTCAACACCGCCTGGATGTTTAGGACCAAATGCTGGAAACCTCAGGATGAAATCAGCTGGAAGCATCTTTTAATCAGGTGTGTCTGAATCATTTGATTCTTCGCCAAATCCCCTTCAAATATACGGCTACAGAACGGAACAGAGACAGGTGTTTATATTTTTATTAATCAGATCCATCCTAAACTTCATCAAGACCTCCAGCTCTGGACCTGCTTAAGGAGCTCCAACTCAACTGAGGTGTCCTAAGGAGAAACTGTTCATTAGTGAGAGTAGAACGGAGCTGGAGATTGGTAGCCAGACCCACACCTATGGTCATTTACCTGAATAATGACCTGCACTCACTGATAGAAACAGGGTGAGGAGCCCAGAGTCACTGCTTCTCTGCATCGAAAGAAGGATGTGGTTTAGGCTTCTGGTAAAGAATCTTCTGCAAGCTCTGTTGGTTAGGGGTTTCAGACATGTGACACTGGAGGGAGATCTCAGGCCAGAGCAGGACTCACTGGAGAGTCTATGGATGGGTGGATGGATGGATGAAGAACAGTGAACAAGGGTGCAGAAGGCCACCTAAACACCATTTGTCCAGCTTTTCTCCAAGATGAAATCTGCTGAGGTTTGCAACATCATCAAAAATCTGTTATTTATGCTTCTTTTGTTTCTGTCCCATGTCCTCATGTGTTCAACCTCAGGTTCATCTAAAATATGTTCAAGCTACTGTTGTACTTTCTGTAGGACCATATGTGGTCTCCTGGTAACATACTGACTACATGCTTATTGACATAGTGGACAGTTAGCTAACATCCACCCAGGAGAGGTTTGGTATTCCTAAATGTGGATGTTTAATTTCCTCTCTGTTCCTTTCTTTGCTTCGTACTGCAGTTTGGCTCGACCTGAGGACACAGTCCACGGTAGAGAGACTCATCTGCAAAACTCCAGGCAGAAGCAAGAACCACCTGAAGGTAGTAGATGCTGTTAGGATGTTTAAACTAGAGGTCAGGGAACCACTTAGGTTAAACTGTTGTTGTTCCTCCTCTGGGTTTGACTGGACTCGCCTTGCAGCATAAAACTGGACTCCCCATCAGTACCTACTTCAGCGCCGTAAAGCTGCGCTGGCTGCTGGACAACGTGGATGATGTAAACAAAGCGGTGCTGAGTAAACGAGCCATGTTTGGGACTGTGGACTCCTGGATCATCTGGGTAGGAGCAGTAGGAAAGCTGCCTCTGGCTCCAGGTTTCTAGTCCCGACGTTTAAAAACACTTTTTATTTCTTTCAGTGTCTGACGGGCGGCAGAGACGGAGGGGTCCACATCACAGACGTTTCCAACGCCAGTCGCACCATGCTCTTCAACATCCACACCATGGACTGGGATCCTGAACTTTGCAGGTAAACCGATGAAACATGAAGGTAGCATGTCCTCAGCTGGACAGCTCCATTACAACCAGCGCAGCCTTCTTCATATGGACTCCAGAACCTGGATGACCTTCCCACAATTGTTCATGTTTTAACTTCTGGAGGTTGGACTAAGCTGTTGTCATGATATGACATCCTGGGACTTGGTTTGTGTTTTTGTGTTAACTGTATTTAGGTTTATGTTTTCCTTTATTGTTAATTAGTTCCACCTGTCCCCTCTGCCTCCCTGCCAGCTTGTCACACCTGTTCTTAGTTTCTGTGATTACCTGCCTTTGTTTCCTCCCTGTATATTAGTTGGTCTGTGGTCTTTGTTCCCCGCTGGTTTCTCCATCACTATTCCTCGTCACTACCCTTGTTGATGTTCAGTTTTGCTACGTTGGAGAACTGAGTACTCATGTAGGTTTTTTGGCTCTGAACTCGGTTATGTACCTGCAGTGATTTTTGTGACGCTTTTGACGGTTTTGGAATAAAACCTCAAGATTAACTCATCATGCGGCTGCCAAGCTCGTTTCTGCACTTTGGTCCGATTCAAACACATAACGTGATAGCTGTAAAGCTTATTAGTGTTTCCCATGAATGTTTTGGTGGCTTTTGGTATTTTAAAGGTCACAGGAGACTTCCAAGTGTCTGGAATACGTTCCCAGAAGTGTTTGGAAAGGGAGAAGATACACAGCATTACTGAACAAACGCTGAAGACTCTGTACCCTTGATCTTTTTCATCTATATTTTTGGGTTTATTTTGGATTTGATCCTTTCTTTGTAGCAAATTAGTGCATGTTGGGTAACATGTTGGGTAACATGTTGGGTAACTGTGCATCTCCAGGTCTGTGATACAGTCCAGACCTCCATGTTCTGATATTCTGCTTTCAAGCAGCTTTGATCAGTAGTTCTTGAGGCTTACTGCAGATTTTTATTGGTAGAATCATCTGGAAGCTCCAGACCTCAGTGATTCTCCAATGTTCCAACTTTTTAAGGCTCCAGCTGGCAGTTTGCAGGTTTGATGTGGCTTCAATGATTCGTTTTGACTCGGCTCCCCTGTTCTGTGTTTTTCCAGTTTTTTTGATGTCCCGATGGAAATCCTGCCCAAAGTCAGAAGCTCCTCTGAAATCTACGGCCAGATGGTGAGCTCTGTCTAAGTTCAGAACCTCCTTCGAGTTTGGGTATGGATCAGAACCACCTTATGCTGTAAATACAGGTCCTTCTCAAAATATGAGCATATTGTGATAAAGTTCATTATTTTCCATAATGTCATGATGAAAATGTAACATTCATATATTTTAGATTCATTGCACACTAACTGAAATATTTCAGGTCTTTTATTGTCTTAATACGGATGATTTTGGCATACAGCTCATGAAAACCCAAAATTCCTATCTCACAAAATTAGCATATCATTAAAAGGGTCTCTAAACGAGCTATGAACCTAATCATCTGAATCAACGAGTTAACTCTAAACACCTGCAAAGATTCCTGAGGCCTTTAAAACTCCCAGCCTGGTTCATCACTCAAAACCCCATTCATGGGTAAGACTGCCGACCTGACTGCTGTCCAGAAGGCCACTATTGACACCCTCAAGCAAGAGGGTAAGACACAGAAAGAAATTTCTGAACAAATAGGCTGTTCCCAGAGTGCTGTATCAAGGCACCTCAGTGGGAAGTCTGTGGGAAGGAAAAAGTGTGGCAGAAAACGCTGCACAACGAGAAGAGGTGACCGGACCCTGAGGAAGATTGTGGAGAAGGGCCGATTCCAGACCTTGGGGGACCTGCGGAAGCAGTGGACTGAGTCTGGAGTAGAAACATCCAGAGCCACCGTGCACAGGCGTGAGCAGGAAATGGGCCACAGGTGCCGCATTCCCCAGGTCAAGCCACTTTTGAACCAGAAACAGCGGCAGAAGCGCCTGACCTGGGCTACAGAGAAGCAGCACTGGACTGTTGCTCAGTGGTCCAAAGTACTTTTTTTGGATGAAAGCAAATTCTGCATGTCATTCGGAAATCAAGGTGCCAGAGTCTGGAGGAAGACTGGGGAGAAGGAAATGCCAAAATGCCAGAAGTCCAGTGTCAAGTACCCACAGTCAGTGATGGTCTGGGGTGCCGTGTCAGCTGCTGGTGTTGGTCCACTGTGTTTTATCAAGGGCAGGGTCAATGCAGCTAGCTATCAGGAGATTTTGGAGCACTTCATGCTTCCATCTGCTGAAAAGCTTTATGGAGATGAAGATTTCATTTTTCAGCACGACCTGGCACCTGCTCACAGTGCCAAAACCACTGGTAAATGGTTTACTGACCATGGTATCACTGTGCTCAATTGGCCTGCCAACTCTCCTGACCTGAACCCCATAGAGAATCTGTGGGATATTGTGAAGAGAACGTTGAGAGACTCAAGACCCAACACTCTGGATGAGCTAAAGGCCGCTATCGAAGCATCCTGGGCCTCCATAAGACCTCAGCAGTGCCACAGGCTGATTGCCTCCATGCCACGCCGCATTGAAGCAGTCATTTCTGCCAAAGGATTCCTGACCAAGTATTGAGTGCATAACTGTACATGATTATTTGAAGGTTGACGTTTTTTGTATTAAAAACACTTTTCTTTTATTGGTCGGATGAAATATGCTAATTTTGTGAGATAGGAATTTTGGGTTTTCATGAGCTGTATGCCAAAATCATCCGTATTAAGACAATAAAAGACCTGAAATATTTCAGTTAGTGTGCAATGAATCTAAAATATATGAATGTTAAATTTTCATCATGACATTATGGAAAATAATGAACTTTATCACAATATGCTAATATTTTGAGAAGGACCTGTACTAGCATTAAATCTAGCTTGTACGCTAACAGACATGGCGAGTTCAGGTTTAGTTTCAGCTCCGGTTCTAGTTGTTTGAGCAAAGGTTTGATCCTTAAATCTGGGCTTTAAGGGTTCAGTAAACATCCAGGACCGGGTCACAGGGGCAGCAGACTCAGTAGACACCCAGACATCCCTCTCCCCAGACACCTCCTCCAGCTCCTCCGGGAGGAGCCCAAGGCGTTCCCAGGCCAGCCGAGAAACATAGTCCCATTTTCCACTGGCTCGATTTGGCCCTACTCAACTCCACTCAGCTCGCTTTGCAAGCGTTTCCATTACAGTTTTTTCTATACCACCACCTACTATTTTGGTCCCTGCTCCTAAGCAGGTCCGACCGAGGCTGAGTAGGGACTAGATGTGACGTGACCAGACTGCTTTCCACTGATTGGCCGCGGGAGGAGGAGAAACGAGAAGGTTTTTGTTTAGACAGTGCAGGGAAAATCTAATAAAACTCAAGAGCAGCTACAATGATATTAAGGACCACAGTGGCCGGAGCAGGTCATACATGTAATTTGACCATTTACGGGTCATAAACCAGCCTGAAGGCTGACAGAAAAGAAAAAGGACAAATCACCTTTCTGAATTACATGCAGGCAGAGCGCTGCATGTAATAACATCCTAAACCAGCTGATCACACATAAAATCAGCTGTTCAGAGGCACAAACATTTCCCCCAAAACACACAAAACTAAACCACCACAAAACAAGGTTTTTGGTTCAGAAATGTATTTACAATCCTTAAGTGGACCATCGTCTGCAGGAGGGAGCAGTCAGAGAGCAGCTGCCCGTAATCAGACTGCCTGCATCGGATCAAACGGGAGAAAAGCCCCGGTGAATCCGCGGAGCACGAATATCCAGCCTAAAACTAACTTCACGCAGTTTTGCTCTTTAAAGACCTCGTCCTCGTTATTGCCATGGCTGAAACTTCCTCATAAAGCCCAAAGTTGTAACTTCTTCAGGCAAACGTTGGAGCTTCACCATCCAGACAGCAGCATCTCTCCTCTCTGCTCCTCCTGCCACCCCCTCACATCAGAACCCCTCAGCCTTATTTTATAAGTTCTGGCTGGGATGTGGTCCAGATAATTATCCCAGTGGATCATTTTAGACATAAAAACAGAAATAAGGCATTCTTGCATATACATTAATACAAACGTTATTAGTATTTAGTTTATTTATGCTTTTGTTTTTATTTATTTATTATCATTTCATGCAGATTACTTTAATGTGACAACATAACACAGTAACGTTAATAGCAGCACAGCTACACTCATGGCTGGAGGCGGGGCTTCAGTCGCCATAGCTTCAGCCGTTGGGAGGTCAGTGGAAACACAACAGTTACCGTACCAAGAAGAGCGAAACCGAGTGGTGCAGAGCCACGCCGGCTAAAACGAGCCTGTGGAAAAGGGGCAATAGTCCCTCCAGCGTGTCCTGGGCCTCCTCCCGGTGGGACGTGCCTGGAACACCTCCCGGGGAAGGCGTCCAGGAGGCATCTGATAGATGCCCCAAGCCACCTCAACTGGCTCCTCTCGATGTGGAGGAGCAGCGGCTCTACTTCGAGCTCCTCCCGGATGGCCAAGGTCCCCGAGCACGCCAGCAGGACTACATCATCTGCAAAAAGATGAAATCCTCTGGTCCCCAAACCAGACCCCCTCCGGCCCTTGGCTGCGTCTAGAAATCCTGTCCATAAAAGTTATGAACAGGACCGGTGACAAAGGGCAGTTCTGCCGGAGTCCAACATGCACCGGGAACAGGTCCGACTAAGTGCCGGCAATGTGGACCAAACTCCTGCTCCGCTTCTACAGGGACCGGATGGGCCCTAATAAAGGGCCCCCGATTCCATACTCCTGGAGCACCCCCACAGGGCATCACGAGGGACACAGTCGAATGCTTTCTCCAAGTCCACAAAACACATGTGGACCGGTTGGGCAAACTCCCATGAACCCTCAAGCACCCTGTAGAGGGTATAGAGCTGGTCCAGTGTTCCACGGCCGGGACGAAAACCACACTGCTCCTCCTGAAGCTGAGGTTTGACTATCGGTCGGACTCTCCTCTCCAATACCCTGGCGTAGGCCTTACCAGGGAGGCTGAGGAGTGTGATCCCCCTGTAGTTGGAACACACCCTCCGGTCTCCCTTCTTATAAAGGGGGAACACCACCCCAGTCTGCCAGTCCAGAGGCACTGTCCCCGACCGCCACGCAATGTTGAAGAGGCGTGTCAACCATGACAGCCCTACAACATCCAGAGATTTGAGGTACTCAGGGCGGATCTCATCCAACCCCGAAGCCCTGCCACCACGGAGCTTTTTAACCACCTCGGTGACTTCAGCCTGGGTGATGAAAGAGTCCAACCCCGAGTCCCCAGCCTCTGCTTCCACCAGGAAATATGTGATGGCAGGATTGAGGATAAGCCAGACTTATCACTAAAAAACAAAAAATATTTTTCTCTTAGAGTTGTTGGTAAAAAGAACTGGACAGAGCATTAGTATAAAAAGCAGCCAAAGTCCAAAGAAACACTCTGACAGGCCTACAGAAAGCCCAGAAAACTGTGTATAAAGCCCAGAAAACTGTGTATCCGGAGCATTTTACAAGAATGTCTAGATGATTGGAAGGATGACTCAAATTTTTGCACAATTATGCATTTGAAATTGAATGTGATGCTGTCCAGAACTAAATCATTTTCCTGTTTCTCTAGAAATCTGGCTCGCTTGCAGGGGTTCCAATATCAGGGGTAAGGAATATCATGTTGACTTGTCAGGAGTTCTGTCAAAGTGCTGCAGGTTCTCACACTTGGAACGGTTCCTCTGACATTTATCACATGTTGTGGAGAAGCAGGAAGAAACTTAACAGTCTCATTTTCCTGTCAGTGCCTCGGTGACCAGTCGGCAGCTCTGGTTGGTCAGATGTGTTTTGAGGAAGGTCAGGCCAAAAACACGTGAGTCATGATTTCAGCAGCAACCTTTCATCACATTCTGTTTAGAAACAAACTTTGATTTTTCTTTGCATTGAATTCCTGTATAAAGGTACGGGACTGGATGCTTTTTGCTCAGGAACACAGGAACAAAGGTAAGATGTTTAAAGATCTGTGGAAGCAGCAGTTAAAACGTGATTCCTAACGGTGGTTTCTGTCTCCTGGGGTGATTCTGTCAGCCGGTGATGTCCGACCATGGCCTGCTCACCACTGTCGCCTACAAACTGGGGAGAGACAAACCTGCCTGTTACGCACTAGAGGTGCGAGATCTTTGTTTTTCACTCAACGTGTCTTAACATTATGACCAGAGACGGTAGACCCAGTTGGCATCCGAGAAACTTCATGTCCTTAAAGTTTATGTTAAGTCATTTATTCAGCAGCTCTGAATAAGGGACTGATTGATCAGAGCATCCCAAAGTTGTAGCTCCGGGATGTTCTTGTCTGCAGTGATCAGGACCAACCTACCCACTGCAGGGGCTGGAGCTGTACAGTGTCATGGATGACCATTGATCACTGAAGGCTGGCCCGTGTTGAGGATCTCTGGGAAGAACGTGAACCTGTGGAGGCAGTGTGTTACAACGCTCTGCAGGGAATCCCCACCAACCAATCTTCCAACTAATTGATCAGCAACTAACCAAGCAACCCGCTAACCAACCAAATCACCCCTTAACTAAGCCCCCCAACCAATCAACAAATCAATTCTTGAATCCTTCTTCACCTCGACAGACTGGAGCATTGCCCTCATTACTGACCAATGGACCAATGGGTGTATCCCACCTTTTCCAGCTGGGAAACCTGTCGTTCATGTGGGTGGTGTTTTGCCATGTAGAACCTTTCCAATCATTGGTGCTGCCCGAGTCCAGTCCTTCATGACAACAGTGGTCTTGGATGGCAGTGGCTTCTTAAAGTAGGATTAAACTCTGAGCAGAAATGTTGAAGGAGTGGTTTGACAAACCCAACAACCAGTCCGAGATGTTGAAGGAACCTCCAAATTCGCCATATCCCAATCTAATAAATAAAGGCTCCGCTCCTGTCAGCCAGATACCACAGCACACTTTCAGAGATCCAGACGACTCTACAAGGAGATAAGTCAGAAGAACCTGCTGAGTTAGGTGGTCATGATGTAATGGCTGATATAATTTCTCTGCATGGTCAGTTCTGATTGGGCCTGATATCTCTCTGCAGGGTTCAGTTGCCATAGCAGGAGCAGTGGTTCGCTGGTTGAAAGACAACATGTGTATCGTGAAGTCGTCCTCAGAGATCGGTAAGTCCATCTTCCATGAACCCAGAACCCAGGAACCGTCTGAGTGTAACAAGTTCTGTGTCATGGAGATTTCGGTGTTTAAACATCATCTTGTGGTTTCAGAGCAGTTAGCAGCTGCAGCAGGGACGTCTTATGGCTGTTACTTTGTTCCAGCTTTTTCTGGGCTATATGCTCCCTATTGGGAGCCAAGTGCCAGAGGGTGAGACAGTCTGCTGTTCCAACACATTTTAACTCTCAGCTGCTGGTTTAAGAATCTCTGGAACTATGAGTCCAAAGTTTCTAAAAGCATTTAACCTCATGTTCTTTCCAGTATCATCTGTGGCCTCACACAGTTCACCAACAGGAAGCACTTAGCCTTCGCTGCCCTGGAGGCCGTCTGCTTTCAGACCAGAGAGGTGAGCAGTGATTAAAAGCCTTCAGCTCTGCAGAGATCCAAACAAGCACTCATGCTCCATGTGATGTCTGTCAGATCCTTGATGCCATGAACCAGGACTGTTGCATCCCTCTCTCGGTGCTGGGCGTGGACGGAGGCATGACGGGGAACAGGTTGCTGATGCAGCTGCAGGCCGACATCCTCTGCATTCCTGTTGGTAAGAATCACAAACATCTGGCTGTGAAGACGTGTGGGGAATCTGCATTATGTTCCAAACTGAAAAATGGTGCAATGGTGCCTCCACATCATGGATGAGTCTGTCGTTGTAAACACAGGACCCCTCCTACATTATGGAGCTGGTCTTCATCAGGTTCTACAGATTCCACACTGTCAGTATTCAGTAAACAAAGATGGAGCCAGAATGGAAACGCAGTCTGTGAAAAAGTGAACCTCAATCAATATGGAATTTATACTGGGTGTACTTTCTTCTTACAATGAATGTACAGTATCTCAGTGTCACATTCCTAAGTGAAGGTAGGATGGAGGGACGGACAAACAGTTGGATGGATTGATGGATGGATGGGTGAATAAATGGATGGATGGATGAATAAATGGATGGATGGATGAATAAATGGATGGATGGATGGATGAATAAATGGATGGATGGATGAATAAATGGATGGATGGATGAATAAATGGATGGTTGGATGAATAAATGGATGGATGGATGGATGAATAAATGGATGGATGGATGGATGAATAAATGGATGGATGGATGAATAAATGGATGGATGGATGAATAAATGGATGGTTGGATGAATAAATTGATGGATGGATGGATGAATAAATGGATGGTTGGATGAATAAATGGATGGATGGATGAATAAATGGATGGATGGATGGATGAATAAATGGATGGATGGATGGATGAATAAATGGATGGATGGATGAATAAATGGATGGATGGATGAATAAATGGATGGATGGATGAATAAATGGATGGATGGATGGATGGATGAATAAATGGATGGATGGATGGATGAATAAATGGATGGTTGGATGAATAAATGGATGGATGGATGAATAAATGGATGGATGGATGAATAAATGGATGGATGGATGGATGGATGAATAAATGGATGGATGGATGAATAAATGGATGGATGGATGAATAAATGGATGGATGGATGAATAAATGGATGGATGGATGAATAAATGGATGGATGGATGGATGGATGAATAAATGGATGGATGGATGAATAAATGGATGGATGGATGAATAAATGGATGGATGGATGAATAAATGGATGGATGGATGGATGAATAAATGGATGGTTGGACGAACGGATTCAAAGCTGTTGTATTAAATTTCTTTTTTATGGACTTTATCTCCAATGAAAAAGATAAAAGCTGAATGATTTAAAGAGTTACCTTGGATCTTAAAACCGGTTCTGTCAAGAACAGTACCCGGTCTCAATCTGGACTTTACTCCTAACTTTTGACCCAGCCACTGTTTACCTGCTGTGTCAAAAAACAACAAAGTTAAATAAAAGTCAAATGATTTTAAGTAGTGTGTCTGATGTACAGTTTCACATGCGCTGGGTTCGTTTCTCCTGTCGTTGCTGCTTTCAGTGCGACCCACCATGGCAGAGACCACAGCTCTGGGTGCCGCCATGGCAGCGGGGGCCGCTCAGGGGGTGGATGTCTGGAATCTGAATCCAGATCAGCTCCCACATGTCACATCTGAGAAATATGAACCTCAAATCAACACCGAGGGTAAGACAACGCAAGCACCTCAGAACACAAGGTAGAAATCATGATCTCTGAGGATGGATTTACTTTGTTTTTTCATCATGAACGTATTTTATGTGATCTCAGTAATTATGTATTTTGTAGACTATATGTTCATATAAGAAATGCAATAATAATAGCTCTGTTATAGTAAAGGGAATTTGCTGCCATCTAGTGGCTGCTTGTGTAATGACAGAGAATCCAAAAGGATTTTCTTTTTCTCCACAGAGAGCGAGTTCCGCTTCGCTCGTTGGAAGAAGGCTGTCCAGAAGGCCATGAACTGGGAGACCACAGAGACCAGTTGCACCAGTGATGGTATGCAGCTCAGGGTTGGTAATATTCGCCTGAAGCCATTGCAGGAGTCTCACTGAGATCATGCTGGATGCTCTCTCTCATTGGCTGAAAACAGGTGTAGAGAAGAAGACGAACGGCGCCCCCTGCTGGATCCCTCCCACCCTTGTCCCCATCAGAGTGGACCCCTAAGGTCCGACCGATATGCTGCATGTTGTCAGGAGTTCTGACATTAACGTGTTGGAGTTGTGATGGGTCGATGCTGCATGAGAACTTTCACTAACAGAGTTCTGATGAGTCTCGCATCACAGACGTTTTTAAAACCAGCAAGATTCTGCTGATCCGGTCTGATCCAGTGCTTTAAAGGCGAACTGATCCAACTTAAATCTTTGTGCAGAACACACACATGACATCAGGCTTTATGTAAAGAGCTGAACCAGCCGTGTTTGGCTGCAACTGTGCTTCATCTTGTTTATGTTTGCATGTTTCCGTTATTAATAATTCTTTGCCGACCTGTTGCTGATGTTCCGTCATTGTTGCAGCTGCAAACTGAAGCTTGAAGCCCAATTTGTTGTTATCGGAACCTTTAAAACCTGTCCTGATCTAAACAAAGAGCTCCTGCTCCACTCAGCAGGTGGTTTGAGGCATCTCATCAGTTTCCATCCTGGACACCTCCCTTTTTAAGCAGGGGTCTCCAACTCCGGTCCAGCAACATTTAGATGCATCCATGATCCAACACACCTGCATCAAATGATTGGCTTATTACCAGGCCCCTGCAAACCTGCAAGACATTCTGAGGACCAGGGTAGCTCTCAGGGACTGAAGCTGGAGACTCCTGCTTTAGAGGTTTTTAGGCACTTCCAACTAGAAGATCTCAAGGTAGGCCTACAACTTGCTGGACGGCAGTCGTTTAGAAACCCTTTAAACAGCAGCTGAGATGTTCAATGACAGACCAACAGCAGGTCAAGGTTTAGAGGTTTCTCTTGTCTTTAACCATCAGGAACCAGGTGTCAGGTTGTCAGTCTGTTGTCCTCATTGAAACTTCTCCTTTTTCCCTTCACAGGTCAGCAGCAGGGATTAAACTGAGAGCTTGAAGATTTTGGTGTGACCAAAGGAAGACGACTGAGCAGGAGAACAACTGGAGGAAAATTCAGAGGGAATTCAGGACTTTAGTTCAGGATGTGGCCTTCCTCTAATCCGGTCAAAGATGGATTTACAAACCAACCTTGGAGCTTCTGAAGGCAGCCAGAGGACATTTTATTGAAGGTTTACTGAGACCATCCAGTCAAAGGGACATTGTTTTGCTTTGAGTTCTAATCAAAGGTTAATGTTGAACCCTGAGCAGAATCTCAGTCATTTCAGAGCGAGCAGAACCACCAGAATCTTTTCCAACTCAACTTTACACTTTTATTTGCCAACCTATCATCCTGGACATTTGATTACCCTTCTTGGTGGAGGTAATTTGGTTTTCAAGGTTAGATCACACCTTTTGCTTGTTTCAGAACCTTAATGTTAGTCAGCTTTTCCAGAACCAGTTCGGATCTGTGTTTGGGATCATTGTCCTTTTGGAACAACCAACTGGGTCCAAATTTCAATCATCTAGCTGCTAAAGTTGACTTTGGAGGTAGTCCTCGTTCTTCATTATTCCATCCACTTTGTGCAATGCACCATGACCACTGGCAGTAAAACAGCCCCATAGCATGGTGCTGCCACCACCATGCTAAACAGTTGATACACTTTTCAATGGTTTGAAGCTTAATCCTGACTCCACCAAACAAACGTCTTGTCATTGTGTTCAAACAGCTCATCGGTTGTCTCCTCTCAATTAGCCAGACTGTAGCGAGGCTTTAACAGGCTGGGGCATCCGGTCTGTTTTACTAATTATTTTTAAGTTTAAGACAATGAATTTTTAAGTTTCCAAAAAAAGTACAAACCCATCTATCTGTTTGCTTTTAATCCTTTTCATAGTCTGATGTATTTCATTTCCTGAGTTATATCGCCACACAAAGGCCTGGCATAGCTACTGCAACAGACTGGATCATACTTGAACATGTTTTCACTGAAAGCCCGGGTAATAAGAATCCCTCATAGCCCGGACCATTTATTTAAATCAGAAAACACCTTCATTCCAGCAGATACTACATTACTCCATCAGTCAGTCAGTCATTTTCTACCACTTCTTCCATAGTGGGTCGCAGAGGAGCTGGTGCCCATCTCCAGCAGTCTATGGGCGAGAGGCAAGTTGATAAGATTATTAGCTAATAAATGTTTTTGTTCTGCCGATAAATAATAGATGATGAGCAGCTTTAGAGTCATACAGTTGATTCATTCCTTCCATTATTCCTTAAGCTGCTCTGGATCCATAAGCAGAAAAAGTTTAAATCATTATTTTACATTGAATTTTTTAGCAACCTGCATCAGGCCAGAGTTGTTGCTTTATGTCTCCATTACAATAACTACTAAACACTGATGAACACACTAATTTTTCTTTTATTATCATCAGACTCAGATGGTTGAAACCTGGAAATGGTTGGGGTCAAACGATGGTTCTAAACATATCATTTCAATCCCTATTTAGGAACCAAATTAGGTCCAATTTCCTTCTGGGTGACACAGCGCCCACTGCTGGTTGACATTGTTTTATTACTTCTTGAGCTGGACAGATTAGAAAATGCAACCAGGTTTAAATGTTCTCAGCAACTTTCATAATGTTTTAGTCTAGATGAAAAAGGAACCAGCTGGACCTTCAGTTTGGACCTCATCTGGTCACCGAGGGGAAATAAAACAAATGTTCAGACATGACTGAAACATCATTGGAGCCCATCTTCATGATCTTTGTGGTGTCATCCTGGATTGTGGTTCTAAGGCCCACTGGACCTCCCTCCTTCCCCTTAGCATACATCCTCAGGGTGCTGGACGTCCGTGGTCCTGCAGGGTACCTGATGACTGGCAGGACCTAGGCATAGACAGGTTGGACTTTGTTTTTACTGTTCAGCTGGTGCCTTCTGGTAGTTCAACCACTTTGGTAGCAATCATCGTTATAACATAGATATATATACAGTGGGTCGTCTTTTACACAGATAACGAGTTCAAACAGGTGCAGTTAATCCAGGTAATAACTGGAGACCTGGAGGACTTCTTGAAGAAGAACCAACAGGCCTGAGAGAGCTGGGATTCTTACTGGTTGTTAGGGGATCCATTACTGAGGTCATGCAATAAAATGATCATTAATTACTTAATAATCACACAATGTAATTTTCTGGATTTTAGTTTTAGATTCTGTTGCTCACAGTTGAAGAGCATCTATGATAAAAAATGAAAGACTTCTAGAAACTTTGGAGGTGGAAAACCTGCAGAATGAGCAGCGTATCAAATACTTGTTCTCCACACTGTATATATAGATATCTCTATAGCTACATTTTACTGTGAGGGGAAATATTTGAAGGAAAATGAAATTTAATTTCTATTTTCAGTGTTAAATAATTATGCAACGATTCACTGGTGATCATTTATTTATCGTCATATTTTAAACACTGAACATAAATGTGAAATAAATGAGCAGTTTAGCAGATTTAGAGGAGAAATGCGTCCTTGTTGTGATACAGTGATAATCTGAGGTAATCTTTACTGATTTTATGATGATGGACCAGATCAGACATCTTCTTGTTCTAATCCAAGTTTGAAGTCATTCTGTGGTTTCTATGTTTGAGGTGTAAAGGTCCTTCAGAGCTGCAGGAACATGAAGATGCTGCATCCTTCTGTGTCTGTGGAGCAATAAAGTTCAGAAACAAACAGCTGCTGATTTTCAGGTCATTTATTATAAATGTTTAACAGACGTGGATTTACAGGATAGGATCAGAGGAAGCTGCATCAGGAGCTTCTTTACTACAATGTTTATGTGATGAAGGTGCATGGATCAGCGAGGAGGAGAAGGAATCCACCCAGAAGGTGGAGCTCAGCGAGAAAACTGTCTCCTGTCACTCTTTCCTTTGTTGACATGCTTGAAGATTCTGGATTTCTTCACGTTCTTGGACTTCTGGTATCCAAACCCGCCTCCACCACCTCGTTTCTGCAGCTTCACACCTTTGCTGCTGTGGACATCTGGAGGAGGTGGTCAAGAACAATGATGGTTTTCTCATGCATGCTGTGGTGGCCCCTACTGTATGAAACGTTTATTGCCCAGAGGTATCTCAGCCTCCAACGACGGTTTCCACCCGGGTCCTCAAGCCCCAACCTGCATGTTTTTCCCTGCTGCTCAACACCTGATTTTAGAAATGGGTCATTTGTCAGGTTTCTGCAGAACTTCACACCACGCCAAGATCTGAATCAGGTGTTGGAGCAGGGACACACCTGAAGCCTCCAGGAGGTTCGAGTTTTTGGGACCACTGAAGTCCAGTTGCATGATTTATTAAAGACTTTGTTCTATAAAGGACCTTTCTTTCTGGAATATAACATTTTCTGGATCCCAGATTTAAAACCATTCAGGTCCTTTTCTTCAAAGTTTCTAAATCGGTTTAATTTATGAACATATGAATTATTCTTTCGAATTGTATCTGCTGAGCATCAGATCTGTTCAGGTTTTTAACTGGTCTTCATCTCCAACAGCTCTTCTGGTTTAACCGTTTACATTCTGGAACTGAAGCAGGTTCTATGAATGCTTCTGGGCTGTCTGGTGTTTCCACTGTGGCCCGTTTAGATAAGGTTCTCCTGCTGCCTGCAGAAAAATAACTAACCGACCCAACAGCAGAACTACCCCCTCTATGAGGCACCTCCGGCCCATAACATTTAGCTGAACAGCCCATTCAATGAGCTTCAAGCAGCTGAGGTCGGGTCAGAACCAGTCAGAAACCAGAGCTATGAGCATCAACCTGAGATGCTTTCACAGCAGCCTCAAACATCTAGAGCTGGCCACGCTGCATCTGTGCTGGAGATAAATGGAGCTTTGTCTCCAACTACCAGCTGCTGGGCAACACATGGGTCGGTACCGCTGCAGGGGCCGGATGACCTGGGGAGACCCAAGCTTCCAACTGGGTCCAACTGGTTGAGTATTTCTACCATTTTAATTACACCTTCAGCTTAAAATAAGGGCCCAGCAGAACCAGTCATTACAGATCTGACTCAGTTTGGATCAGCAGACATTCACCATGAGCTGACAGAGTCCAGTTCGCTCTAATCAGAACCTGAGAACTGTTCAACTTTCATATCCGACTGTTTAACATGGACCAGGCTCTAACTAACAGAAGCATCACCAAAGCCCAATAGTTTCTTTAAAGGTACCGGTACCAGGGAGCTGTAGAAGTTCTAGCAGGTTAAAAAGAATTTCCCATCCTTTGTAGAAATTAAAGGAGCAGGTCTCAGAAGAACAAACCGGACCACCTGTTTCTCATGATCTTCACGCCGACAAACACCAGGAACTCCAGCAGAGCAAAGGATACTGAGATCCACGTATGGGGGGACATGGAAGCCGAAGGACAGCGCCACCATGGGGAGGTTCAGGGTGTTGACGCTGTAGATCTGTTTGAGCGAGTGCGAGTCGTACGCCCTCACGTAGGACTTGTAGGCCTCCTGGGCCGACTTGTGGAGGTAGTAGTTCTTCTCGATCAGTTTCTCCAGCTGAGGAACAGGACAGAGAGTCAAAACCAGGTTCTCCTGCAGTGGAACATCTAACAGTCAGGGACCTTACCTGGGACTGGATATCAGAGATTTTACTCCAGGAGAACTCGAACTCGCTCAGTGGGACCTAAACCAGGTAAACAGAGGTAAACCAGACTGAAGCAACAGGAAACTGGACACAAGCTGGTCTGAGGCGTCACCTTGGCATGTTTCAGGAACCGGAGGAAGCCGAGCTCTTCGGGTTGCAGGATGAGGAGCGCGTGGCCTCTGCCGTCGATGCCTCGGGCGGTTCTGCCAACCCGGTGGATGTATTCCTGAGGATAGAGAGAAAAACATCAACCTTCACAAACCAAGTCCACTCTGAAATATTCTGCTCTGTGCAACAGCTTAGAGACCTTGGGATCATCAGGCGGGTCGTACTGGACGATCCAGTCCACTTCAGGAATGTCGAGTCCTCGAGCCGCCACGTCCGTGCAGAGCAGGATGCCGGAGTCGGCGTTGCAGAACTGGAAGAATGTGGTGGTTCGTTTGGTCTGCTTTTGTTTGCCCTGTGAGGAGAAACATGAGGATCAGAACTGATCCGAGAAGCCCAAACCTGCTGGCCGCGTCTAACTGGGAACACTGGGAGCTCACATGGATAGCCATGACAGGCAGGTCGATGTAGTTCAGCAGCTCATAGTGGAACTTCACAGACATGCAGGAGGAGAAGAACACCATCAGCTTCTTCTTGCGGTTCTTCTTGAGGAAGGTGAAGAGCAGCAGGAAGCGTTTCTCAGACGGACACACGACGTATCCCTGGAACACGACGGATTGATGCATGGATGAATCAGTGGGATTCAGGAAGCACATCCTTCCCGGAGGAGACTTACCTGCTCCAGGCCGTCCACGGTGGCGCTGTCTTTGTTGTCGTCCACTCCCACATACAGCGGCTCCTTCTTCAGGGAGATCCGAGCCAGATCCTCCACCCTCCGGGTCTGAGTGGCGGAAAACAGCATGGTCTGTCTCTTCTCTGCAGGAACACAGAAAAGCATACCATATAGACCTAATTTGTAGGAAACCAGGAGAACCAGAATCACTGCTGCACAACGAAAAGAAGGAAGCTCTGAGGTCCAAACGCACTGGGCAGCAGCTTGATGATCTGCTTCAGTTCCTCCTCGAAGCCCACCTCTAGGATCCGGTCGGCCTCGTCGATAATCAGACACTGGAGGTTCTTGAACATGAATCCTGGGGTGTTCTGAGACAAAACGAGCAGGTTAGGAAGAACAATCATTTAAACATGAGGAAAACTGGGAGTATAAGGAGATTGATCACAAGATCTCATGGATTGTCTTCAGCATCTCACCTGCAGGTGGTCCAGCAGGCGGCCCGGCGTGGCCACCAGGATGTTGACTCCGTTGGCCAGTCTCTGGGCCTCGGCTGAGCGGTTGCTGCCCCCCATAATCAGACCGTACGTGTGGACGTGGTGAACCATCAGCTCCTTCATCACTCCATACGTCTGCATGGCCAGCTCACGCGTGGGAGAAAGGATCACCACTCCAGTGCCTGGAGGGAGGAGGGACAGATGGGAGTTTATGGAGCAAAGAGATCCGAAGCTGAGAGAGACGAAGCATCGGGAGGAAAACTCACCGTTTCTGGGCATGAACTTGAGTTTGTTAATCAGCTCAATAGATGGGATGAGGAAGGCTAAAGTTTTACCGCTGCCGGTTTTAGCAGCAGCCAGAATGTCCCTGCAGAGAAACATCTCAACGTTAATCTGATCTGACGATGTCATCATGAGGACGATGAGTCCACCACTGGCCTAAAGTTCAGTTCACTCACATGAAAACTGGACAGTTCATGTTCATAGTTCAATTATTTCACCTCACAGCTTCTAGTATGAACTACTTCATGTTCATTTATCAACTGTTCACAGATCACTTTAAAATAACTTGTTTAAGGAGTATTGATGACATCATGCCACGTGCCCCCCCCAACCCATCTAAACAGGCTGGATTTATTACTGGCCAACAAAGCTGGAATGAACACCAGCTGAGATGTTCCTGTTTAGATGTTACACACGCTGGTACTGAGATGATGTGTTATGAACCAACATGTCCTCCAAGCGAACTCAGCCTAATGATTGAGCTCATTCTCACGACTCTTTGCATAACAACTCGAAGAAAAATGTTCCTCATCGGTTCTACAAAGATCTTCTATTTTTACTGAATCAGTCTGATTTGCAGCCTGTGCCACAGCGCCTCCTCATGTTCAGTGGGTGTAACCAGATGATGCCACGATCAACTCTCCATTGTTGGTCTGGTGAAAGGAAACATTGTGGTATACCTTCCGTCCAGCAGGGGGCGGATGGTTTTGTGCTGGATCTCGGTCATGTGCTCGAAGCCCATCTCCTTCACTCCTCTCAGGGTGTTGTTGCTGACCAGCCCGGCGAGGGAAGCAAACGATGTGTCCTCAAACGCTCCTGAACAGAAACAGACAGCTGGAGTCACTTCCACAGTTAGACTTCCTGCTTGATGACAGAAGGTCTGAAAACATCTGACCTTAAGGTGTCGCTGCTGTTTTATCTGTTAGGAGAGTCACTGCCGACTCCTCCCAGAAAATAAAACCCCAGCTTTCTCTGTTTGCCTTCGCTGACACCTGCTTCATCACAGAAACGATGAAGAGGCAACACATGAAGGCAACATGACCCACAGTTTCTGTTCCAGAGCTGATGGTGTGTTTAAGGACCAGCGCTGAGATGTTAATGAGGTAAAGATCAAACCCACTGGTCCATCAGCAAGTACCTGTTAATCCTGCAGGCAGCTCAGGCTGATTTTCCTCTGCAGCTTCAGCTTCTTCCTCCTCTTCATCTTCCACTGAATCATCATTAATGTCCCCTTCTTCCTCAGTCCTGATTTTCTTCTCAGCTGAAATTGAACACACCCATAAAACCAGTGAAACAACAAACTCCATCATCCTGCTTCCAGCAGCTAAACTGGTGCTTATTTTACCTGCTTGTTTCTCTGTTTCTGGAAACTTTCTTTTCTTCTTTTTCGTCTGTTTCCTCAGGGGAGTTTGTTCTGCGCTGCAGTCCTCTGCTGGTTCCTCAGCCTGGTTCTTCTTGGGTTCCCTGTCTGCAGCAGGTTCCTCGCCGCCTTCATCTTCCAGCCCATTGGACCTCACTGCAAGTAAGTGCACACGGACCAACAGGTGAGACAGGTGAAGACATCAGAAATATTCTCCACTTCTGTCCTTATAACAAACTGCTGAGGTCCGCTGCTTTAACAGGATCCAGATGTTTGAAACAAGACTGGATTCCAACAAAATCATCTTTAAAAGCAGAGCAGTTCATCTGTCTTTGGTGCGTTGGTCTTGACAGACTCCAGGAGGGAGCAAGAGAAGATCTGTGGATTGGAGGTTGTCTGCAGTAGTGCACTTTTATGTGAATTGGTACTCTATAGTACGCAGTAGTACCGACTGAATTCCGTCGGTACTTCAGAGGACCGATTCACATAACATCAAACAGTACCATGCTTTGGTACCTAAACGCATCATTGAGACACTGAGGGAGTGAAGAGTGGGCGATTTTCCATGCTGGACATGAACACAACATTGCACACACAAGAGGGTAATGAGGTCAACAAGGCAAGCATGGCTGAAAGTACGGCTCCACTTTTAAAATGTGATGCAGATTACACTTGCTGCAATATTAGTACAAGGCCAGCGGCGGGAATACTTCTAATCTGAGGAAGCACCAGATTTGAAAAATGCACAATTTCCATCAGCCTCAGATCTACGGCTCCAGCTCCAGCATTCGACGCCGTTAGCGGCACGTCGTCTGCAGCCAGCAAGAAATGTTCCAAACAACTGAGATGTTCCAATAAAAAAGGCTGGAAGTTGTTTTGATACATTCATTAAAGTTTATATATTGAGAAATAAATATGTTAAATTGAAACATTTTAAGATTTTATTTTTAAACGAATTAAAAAATGATTACCACATGCACCGTGACACCAACGCTGACACGCTGAGTTGCGAGAGCTCAGGTGAACATAAACTCCTGAAAGTGAACAGAAGAACATGCCGCTGAAACCCAGAGAGCAGGCAAGGATATCCGCGGTTCTTAAAAGCCAGTTCTGATGGCAGCACTTCCTCTCCTCCTCCTGGTACATATGGAGAAGGTAGAAGTACACAACATAGACCAAGTGTTTCATGGACTGCCCCTGACATGCAGCTAAAGTCCAGTCACCACCAAATAAAAGGTTCTGATCCGGCTTGGCTGTTGGAGGCAAAGTTACTCCCCGGATCAATAAGGCTGAGCTTATATATATACACACACACACACACACTCATCTTCTATACCACTTATTCCATAGTGGGTCACGGGGGGAGCTGGTGCTCATCTTCAGCAGTCTACAGCCAAGAGGCAGGGTTCACCCTGGACAGGTCGCCAGTTCATCGCAGGAAAGATCTATCCATCAATCCATCAAACGCTGTAAGCCAAATTCAATTCCCTCCTTCATGCTCTTGGCCAATAAATCTAGTTCTCATTCTCCAATCTGTGGTGGTGAAGCAGCTGAGCTGAACAGTGAAGCTCTCCACTGCTCCATCTACATTACAACCTCCACATACAGCCAGGAGATAAGTCCATGACCCTGTTCCTCTGTAGGTTGTGCGGGATCAGCCTCAATCAAAGAGGAGCTCGGAGCAGAGCTGCAGCTCCTCCACACCATTTTCCACTGGGAAAAGACCCAGAAACCTCCAAGGTTAAACTGGAAAGTACTGATGAGGAGAGGGTTATCTGGGCTCCCATCATGGAATTAATACCACCAAGACCCAATCTGACCTAATCCACAGATTGAATGGACTGATGGAAGGAATGAATGGACTGATGGAAGGATTGAATGGATTGATGGAAGGATTGAATGGACTGATGGAAGGAATGAATGGACTGATGGAAGGATTGAATGGATTGATGGAAGGATTGAATGGACTGATGGAAGGAATGAATGGGCTGATGGAAGGAATGAATGGACTGATGGAAGGATTGAATGGACTGATGGAAGGATTGAATGGACTGATGGAAGGAATGAATGGACTGATGGAAGGATTGAATGGGCTGATGGAAGGATTGAATGGGCTGATGGAAGGATTGAATGGACTGATGGAAGGATTGAATGGACTGATGGAAGGATTGAATGGACTGATGGAAGGAATGAATGGATTGATGGAAGGAATGAATGGACTGATGGAAGGAATGAATGGACTGATGGAAGGATTGAATGGATTGATGGAAGGATTGAATGGACTGATGGAAGGATTGAAGGGACTGATGGAAGGAATGAATGGACTGATGGAAGGATTGAAGGGATTGATGGAAGGATTGAATGGACTGATGGAAGGATTGAATGGACTGATGGAAGGAATGAATGGACTGATGGAAGGAATGAATGGATTGATGGAAGGAATGAATGGACTGATGGAAGGATTGAATGGACTGATGGAAGGAATGAATGGATTGATGGAAGGAATGAATGGATTGATGGAAGGAATGAATGGGCTGATGGAAGGATTGAATGGACTGATGGAAGGAATGAATGGATTGATGGAAGGATTGAATGGACTGATGGAAGGAATGAATGGACTGATGGAAGGATTGAATGGATTGATGGAAGGATTGAATGGACTGATGGAAGGATTGAATGGACTGATGGAAGGAATGAATGGATTGATGGAAGGAATGAATGGACTGATGGAAGGAATGAATGGATTGATGGAAGGAATGAATGGACTGATGGAAGGATTGAATGGACTGATGGAAGGAATGAATGGACTGATGGAAGGAATGAATGGACTGATGGAAGGAATGAATGGACTGATGGAAGGATTGAATGGACTGATGGAAGGAATGAATGGACTGATGGAAGGAATGAATGGACTGATGGAAGGATTGAATGGACTGATGGAAGGATTGAATGGACTGATGGAAGGATTGAATGGACTGATGGAAGGAATGAATGGACTGATGGAAGGAATGAATGGATTGATGGAAGGATTGAATGGACTGATGGAAGGATTGAATGGACTGATGGAAGGAATGAATGGGCTGATGGAAGGAATGAATGGACTGATGGAAGGATTGAATGGATTGATGGAAGGATTGAATGGACTGATGGAAGGAATGAATGGACTGATGGAAGGATTGAATGGATTGATGGAAGGAATGAATGGGCTGATGGAAGGATTGAATGGACTGATGGAAGGATTGAATGGACTGATGGAAGGATTGAATGGATTGATGGAAGGATTGAATGGACTGATGGAAGGAATGAATGGACTGATGGAAGGAATGAATGGATTGATGGAAGGATTGAATGGACTGATGGAAGGATTGAATGGACTGATGGAAGGAATGAATGGATTGATGGAAGGAATGAATGGACTGATGGAAGGAATGAATGGATTGATGGAAGGAATGAATGGACTGATGGAAGGATTGAATGGACTGATGGAAGGATTGAATGGACTGATGGAAGGAATGAATGGACTGATGGAAGGAATGAATGGATTGATGGAAGGATTGAATGGACTGATGGAAGGATTGAATGGACTGATGGAAGGAATGAATGGATTGATGGAAGGAATGAATGGACTGATGGAAGGAATGAATGGACTGATGGAAGGAATGAATGGACTGATGGAAGGATTGAATGGACTGATGGAAGGATTGAATGGACTGATGGAAGGAATGAATGGACTGATGGAAGGAATGAATGGACTGATGGAAGGAATGAATGGACTGATGGAAGGATTGAATGGACTGATGGAAGGAATGAATGGACTGATGGAAGGAATGAATGGACTGATGGAAGGATTGAATGGACTGATGGAAGGATTGAATGGACTGATGGAAGGATTGAATGGACTGATGGAAGGAATGAATGGACTGATGGAAGGAATGAATGGATTGATGGAAGGATTGAATGGATTGATGGAAGGATTGAATGGACTGATGGAAGGAATGAATGGGCTGATGGAAGGAATGAATGGACTGATGGAAGGATTGAATGGATTGATGGAAGGATTGAATGGACTGATGGAAGGAATGAATGGACTGATGGAAGGAATGAATGGGCTGATGGAAGGATTGAATGGACTGATGGAAGGAATGAATGGACTGATGGAAGGATTGAATGGACTGATGGAAGGATTGAATGGACTGATGGAAGGATTGAATGGACTGATGGAAGGATTGAATGGACTGATGGAAGGAATGAATGGATTGATGGAAGGAATGAATGGACTGATGGAAGGAATGAATGGACTGATGGAAGGAATGAATGGATTGATGGAAGGATTGAATGGACTGATGGAAGGATTGAATGGACTGATGGAAGGATTGAATGGACTGATGGAAGGAATGAATGGACTGATGGAAGGATTGAATGGATTGATGGAAGGATTGAATGGACTGATGGAAGGAATGAATGGACTGATGGAAGGAATGAATGGATTGATGGAAGGAATGAATGGACTGATGGAAGGATTGAATGGACTGATGGAAGGAATGAATGGATTGATGGAAGGAATGAATGGGCTGATGGAAGGAATGAATGGACTGATGGAAGGAATGAATGGATTGATGGAAGGATTGAATGGACTGATGGAAGGAATGAATGGACTGATGGAAGGAATGAATGGACTGATGGAAGGATTGAATGGACTGATGGAAGGATTGAATGGACTGATGGAAGGAATGAATGGATTGATGGAAGGAATGAATGGACTGATGGAAGGAATGAATGGACTGATGGAAGGAATGAATGGATTGATGGAAGGAATGAATGGACTGATGGAAGGAATGAATGGACTGATGGAAGGAATGAATGGACTGATGGAAGGATTGAATGGACTGATGGAAGGATTGAATGGACTGATGGAAGGATTGAATGGACTGATGGAAGGAATGAATGGACTGATGGAAGGAATGAATGGGCTGATGGAAGGATTGAATGGGCTGATGGAAGGAATGAATGGACTGATGGAAGGATTGAATGGACTGATGGAAGGAATGAATGGATTGATGGAAGGAATGAATGGACTGATGGAAGGAATGAATGGACTGATGGAAGGAATGAATGGATTGATGGAAGGATTGAATGGACTGATGGAAGGATTGAATGGACTGATGGAAGGATTGAATGGACTGATGGAAGGAATGAATGGACTGATGGAAGGAATGAATGGACTGATGGAAGGAATGAATGGACTGATGGAAGGAATGAATGGATTGATGGAAGGATTGAATGGACTGATGGAAGGATTGAATGGACTGATGGAAGGATTGAATGGACTGATGGAAGGAATGAATGGACTGATGGAAGGATTGAATGGATTGATGGAAGGATTGAATGGACTGATGGAAGGAATGAATGGACTGATGGAAGGAATGAATGGATTGATGGAAGGAATGAATGGACTGATGGAAGGATTGAATGGACTGATGGAAGGAATGAATGGATTGATGGAAGGAATGAATGGGCTGATGGAAGGAATGAATGGACTGATGGAAGGAATGAATGGATTGATGGAAGGATTGAATGGACTGATGGAAGGAATGAATGGACTGATGGAAGGAATGAATGGATTGATGGAAGGATTGAATGGACTGATGGAAGGATTGAATGGACTGATGGAAGGAATGAATGGATTGATGGAAGGAATGAATGGACTGATGGAAGGATTGAATGGACTGATGGAAGGATTGAATGGACTGATGGAAGGAATGAATGGACTGATGGAAGGAATGAATGGATTGATGGAAGGAATGAATGGACTGATGGAAGGATTGAATGGACTGATGGAAGGAATGAATGGATTGATGGAAGGAATGAATGGATTGATGGAAGGAATGAATGGGCTGATGGAAGGATTGAATGGACTGATGGAAGGAATGAATGGATTGATGGAAGGATTGAATGGACTGATGGAAGGAATGAATGGACTGATGGAAGGATTGAATGGATTGATGGAAGGATTGAATGGACTGATGGAAGGATTGAATGGACTGATGGAAGGAATGAATGGATTGATGGAAGGAATGAATGGACTGATGGAAGGAATGAATGGATTGATGGAAGGAATGAATGGACTGATGGAAGGATTGAATGGACTGATGGAAGGAATGAATGGACTGATGGAAGGAATGAATGGACTGATGGAAGGAATGAATGGACTGATGGAAGGATTGAATGGACTGATGGAAGGAATGAATGGACTGATGGAAGGAATGAATGGACTGATGGAAGGATTGAATGGACTGATGGAAGGATTGAATGGACTGATGGAAGGATTGAATGGACTGATGGAAGGAATGAATGGACTGATGGAAGGAATGAATGGATTGATGGAAGGATTGAATGGACTGATGGAAGGATTGAATGGACTGATGGAAGGAATGAATGGACTGATGGAAGGAATGAATGGACTGATGGAAGGATTGAATGGATTGATGGAAGGATTGAATGGACTGATGGAAGGAATGAATGGACTGATGGAAGGATTGAATGGATTGATGGAAGGAATGAATGGGCTGATGGAAGGATTGAATGGACTGATGGAAGGATTGAATGGACTGATGGAAGGATTGAATGGATTGATGGAAGGATTGAATGGACTGATGGAAGGAATGAATGGACTGATGGAAGGAATGAATGGATTGATGGAAGGATTGAATGGACTGATGGAAGGATTGAATGGACTGATGGAAGGAATGAATGGATTGATGGAAGGAATGAATGGACTGATGGAAGGAATGAATGGATTGATGGAAGGAATGAATGGACTGATGGAAGGATTGAATGGACTGATGGAAGGATTGAATGGACTGATGGAAGGAATGAATGGACTGATGGAAGGAATGAATGGATTGATGGAAGGATTGAATGGACTGATGGAAGGATTGAATGGACTGATGGAAGGAATGAATGGATTGATGGAAGGAATGAATGGACTGATGGAAGGAATGAATGGATTGATGGAAGGAATGAATGGACTGATGGAAGGATTGAATGGACTGATGGAAGGATTGAATGGACTGATGGAAGGAATGAATGGACTGATGGAAGGAATGAATGGACTGATGGAAGGAATGAATGGACTGATGGAAGGATTGAATGGACTGATGGAAGGAATGAATGGACTGATGGAAGGAATGAATGGACTGATGGAAGGATTGAATGGACTGATGGAAGGATTGAATGGACTGATGGAAGGATTGAATGGACTGATGGAAGGAATGAATGGACTGATGGAAGGAATGAATGGATTGATGGAAGGATTGAATGGATTGATGGAAGGATTGAATGGACTGATGGAAGGAATGAATGGGCTGATGGAAGGAATGAATGGACTGATGGAAGGATTGAATGGATTGATGGAAGGATTGAATGGACTGATGGAAGGAATGAATGGACTGATGGAAGGATTGAATGGATTGATGGAAGGAATGAATGGGCTGATGGAAGGATTGAATGGACTGATGGAAGGAATGAATGGACTGATGGAAGGATTGAATGGACTGATGGAAGGATTGAATGGACTGATGGAAGGAATGAATGGATTGATGGAAGGAATGAATGGACTGATGGAAGGAATGAATGGACTGATGGAAGGAATGAATGGATTGATGGAAGGATTGAATGGACTGATGGAAGGATTGAATGGACTGATGGAAGGATTGAATGGACTGATGGAAGGAATGAATGGACTGATGGAAGGATTGAATGGATTGATGGAAGGATTGAATGGACTGATGGAAGGAATGAATGGACTGATGGAAGGAATGAATGGATTGATGGAAGGAATGAATGGACTGATGGAAGGATTGAATGGACTGATGGAAGGAATGAATGGATTGATGGAAGGAATGAATGGGCTGATGGAAGGAATGAATGGACTGATGGAAGGAATGAATGGATTGATGGAAGGATTGAATGGACTGATGGAAGGAATGAATGGACTGATGGAAGGAATGAATGGATTGATGGAAGGATTGAATGGACTGATGGAAGGATTGAATGGACTGATGGAAGGAATGAATGGATTGATGGAAGGAATGAATGGACTGATGGAAGGAATGAATGGACTGATGGAAGGAATGAATGGATTGATGGAAGGAATGAATGGACTGATGGAAGGAATGAATGGACTGATGGAAGGATTGAATGGACTGATGGAAGGAATGAATGGACTGATGGAAGGATTGAATGGACTGATGGAAGGATTGAATGGACTGATGGAAGGATTGAATGGACTGATGGAAGGAATGAATGGACTGATGGAAGGAATGAATGGGCTGATGGAAGGATTGAATGGGCTGATGGAAGGAATGAATGGACTGATGGAAGGATTGAATGGACTGATGGAAGGAATGAATGGATTGATGGAAGGAATGAATGGACTGATGGAAGGAATGAATGGACTGATGGAAGGAATGAATGGATTGATGGAAGGATTGAATGGACTGATGGAAGGATTGAATGGACTGATGGAAGGATTGAATGGACTGATGGAAGGAATGAATGGACTGATGGAAGGAATGAATGGACTGATGGAAGGAATGAATGGACTGATGGAAGGAATGAATGGATTGATGGAAGGATTGAATGGACTGATGGAAGGATTGAATGGACTGATGGAAGGATTGAATGGACTGATGGAAGGAATGAATGGACTGATGGAAGGATTGAATGGATTGATGGAAGGATTGAATGGACTGATGGAAGGAATGAATGGACTGATGGAAGGAATGAATGGATTGATGGAAGGAATGAATGGACTGATGGAAGGATTGAATGGACTGATGGAAGGAATGAATGGATTGATGGAAGGAATGAATGGGCTGATGGAAGGAATGAATGGACTGATGGAAGGAATGAATGGATTGATGGAAGGATTGAATGGACTGATGGAAGGAATGAATGGACTGATGGAAGGAATGAATGGATTGATGGAAGGATTGAATGGACTGATGGAAGGATTGAATGGACTGATGGAAGGAATGAATGGATTGATGGAAGGAATGAATGGACTGATGGAAGGATTGAATGGACTGATGGAAGGAATGAATGGATTGATGGAAGGAATGAATGGACTGATGGAAGGAATGAATGGACTGATGGAAGGATTGAATGGACTGATGGAAGGAATGAATGGATTGATGGAAGGAATGAATGGACTGATGGAAGGAATGAATGGACTGATGGAAGGATTGAATGGACTGATGGAAGGAATGAATGGACTGATGGAAGGATTGAATGGACTGATGGAAGGATTGAATGGACTGATGGAAGGATTGAATGGACTGATGGAAGGAATGAATGGACTGATGGAAGGAATGAATGGGCTGATGGAAGGATTGAATGGGCTGATGGAAGGATTGAATGGACTGATGGAAGGATTGAATGGACTGATGGAAGGAATGAATGGACTGATGGAAGGATTGAATGGACTGATGGAAGGAATGAATGGACTGATGGAAGGATTGAATGGACTGATGGAAGGAATGAATGGACTGATGGAAGGAATGAATGGACTGATGGAAGGAATGAATGGATTGATGGAAGGAATGAATGGACTGATGGAAGGAATGAATGGACTGATGGAAGGATTGAATGGACTGATGGAAGGAATGAATGGACTGATGGAAGGATTGAATGGACTGATGGAAGGATTGAATGGACTGATGGAAGGATTGAATGGACTGATGGAAGGAATGAATGGACTGATGGAAGGAATGAATGGGCTGATGGAAGGATTGAATGGGCTGATGGAAGGATTGAATGGACTGATGGAAGGATTGAATGGACTGATGGAAGGAATGAATGGACTGATGGAAGGATTGAATGGACTGATGGAAGGAATGAATGGACTGATGGAAGGATTGAATGGACTGATGGAAGGAATGAATGGACTGATGGAAGGATTGAATGGACTGATGGATGTTTTGCTGAATGAAGGAGGAATCGTAAAAAAGATTACAGCTTGTTTTGGTTTAGATGTGTTTTACATGAGGGAACAAGTAATAATGAAAGCAAATGCATTTCCATAATGAACTGTTTCCCAGGCCAGAAGGAACAAATCTAATCCCATTGGTTTTTCTTCTTTTAGGGATTATGTCAGAAACGTGGCTCCAGAATGACTGAAACCGGTTTGATCCCAGACCTCCATAAAACATCTGAGACTGATCCTAATGAAGAAGAAGATGCTGAGGTTCAGACGATTGTGAAACAGGAGGGCTCCTTCCTACGGAGACAAGGCCTCAACATGATCCAGACTGTGTGAGAACAATTTCAAGCAGCATCCCGAGAAACGCGTCCCAGAAGAAACCAACAGCCTGTAGATTAACCACCTAAGATCCACCAGCACTAAACTGGTTTGATGTTCCAGAATGAAGAGTCAACTTCAACGTGTTTATGCTAACAGATACTTCTACACCACAATCAACTCGTTTTTATGTTTCTCAATTCGTTTCAGGCAAACGCAAATTGATGAATTTTGTCCCGGTACCGGTTCGGCTTTGAATAATCAGTTAGTTCCGGATCACTCACCAGCCTCCTCTTCTTCTGTCTGTCTCTTCTTCAGTTTTCTCTCTCGGTTCTTTTCGGTTCTTTTCTGGATTTTCTTACGGAGAAGCTTCATCTGTAGGTCCGCCATGGTTGTACAACACGTGTGTAAAAATGTGACGATCAGGACCCCTCAGGATACCCGCCGCTGTGCCTGAGTGAAAAAAGACGCAGCCATCAAAAATTGTGCAAGGAGCCCGAAAGACTGCCTGACTAAAAAGATTGACCCTGTAGCTCTGCTGAAATAACATTATTTTCGTGTAAATTATTTGTTAAACACATAAAATCTCGACGTGCTTTAATACGTAAAAAACGACACACGGTAATTTTAGAAACAGAACAAGCTAACATGCTAAAGTTTAGTTCCAGCTTGCGTAAACTAGACATGTTAAGGTGTCCGCCATAGTGGATGGAAAACACCTAGGATGGAAACTGGTTGTAACAGGATTAAAAATGGTTCTCAAACTGTGGTGTAAGGGCCTCTGATGGACTGATTTTAACTACTGCTATTAAACATGGGATGTTTTTAAGCACACTGACCTTTGCTCCCAACAGAAACTGCACGGCAGAAAAGCAGTGGAGAAAATTTCCAGAACTCCCAGTGTAAACTGAAGTGGTAAACAAGGAACCAGGAAAAAGTAGAGCTGGTGGTAATTTATTTACATCTGAAGTTGGAAACTTGTATCTGGGGAATGACATTTAATCCAACCTAAAGATTTTAAAGGAGTCTATTAAATGATTTTGTCGGTGACCAGGTTAACTACTGTTAGCAATGTGAACATACATAACTCTACACAATTCAGCCACATCATTATGGCCTCTGACAGGCACAGGGAATAACACTGATTACGTCTTTATCATGGCAACTGTTAGTGGGTGAGAAATACCAGGAGTTAAGTGAACCTTTGTCCTGAAAATAAATTCGCTAAAAGCAGTAAAATTAGCGAGTTTTTGTTTCTTGTCCACTGTGGTCTACATCTATAAAAGTGGTCCAAGGAAGGAACAGTGGAGAACCAGCGACCTGGGTGGCCAAGGCTCACTGGCCACCCAGGACCTACTCATCACACTCATCATAATTATAAAACAATGCAGTCAAATTCAGTTTATTATTCAAATTGGATAAAAAGTTTTTCTATCTAAGGAAACCCAGCAGATTGCATCCAGACAGTGACTTGCAGCATTCACTCCTCCTGGATGAGCATGTAGAGACAGTGGACAGTCACTGGTGTTGACTTTGCAGCAATCCCTCATACTGAGCATGCATGTAGCGACAGTGGAGAGGAAAAACTCCCTTTTAACAGGAAGAAACTTCCAGCAGAACCAGAACCAGGCTCAGTGTGAGCGGCCATCTGCCACGACCGACTGGAGGTTTGAGAGAACAGAGCAGAGACACAAAAAGAACCCAGAAGTACTGATCCAGGAGTACTTTCTATGGGAAAGAATAGTAAAGCGTTAGAGGCAGCAGTAGTTCCTTTAGCAGCTTCATCTAGCAGAGTTCATCAGCTTAGCACAGCTATATGCTACTAAAAGAATCTGTCACTAAGGTTCTGATGCCAGATGCCACAGAACACAATCAGGGGCCTTCATGGAGTCCATACTTCAGTGGGTCAGGGCTGGTTTTCAGCAAAGGGAAATCAACACACTAAAGCAGTTGGTCATAATGTTATGCCAGATCAGTGTATGTTTCTTTGTTTTGCACAGTCAAGAATTGTATGAAAATCATCTGGTACGATACGAAAGATTTATTTTAGATAAAAATCCTCAGAAATTTAAATTATTTTTGTTTATCACAAAGTTTTATGTGTAAGGCAGCCATATTGGATTTTGATGTCAGGGATAGTGAGAAACTTCCTTCTTCTTCCCACTCTGAGCTCTGTCTTCTAGGTACTTTTCTCTTATGTTTTCAGCAACTAGCTAAAACGTTATACATTTTAATTCATGAGTAAAAATAGAATGAAAAACTAAATAGCATCTTTCAACCAATAAATGGATGAAAATGATTTGTTCTTAGTATTTACTAAAGTGTTATTTAATCTTTTTTAACCTTATAAATAATTGAACATTATTTGTTTAGGGCTGATAGTTCTTCACATTTCAGTTAATTTAGGTGCAGCAAACATGTTTTGTCTCTACTGACTGAATATAAGAAATTAAGCAATAAAAGCCAAATGTGCTCCAAATAGAGTTTCATAGTTTGAAACAACGTGAATTAATCACATGTGTATAGAAATTAACAGGAAGCTGTAAAACAAAACACACATTTGATGTGTATATTTAAATTTTCTTTTTTACTAATTTTCCCATGAAGATGTGGATCTTCCCAGAGAATAAATCTAAACCTTAATTAGTTAGTAAGTAAGTAAAGTTTATTAGTTAAATGCCTTTCTCAGACAAAACCATCACAAAGCACTGTACAGAAAACTGATAAAATAACTATTAGAAATAAGTGCCATAAAGGAGATAAAGTAACATACAATAATTGGACCTTTGAGATGAGAAAGCGGTGATTGAACAGAATGATATTTATATTTGTCATCAGTTCAGTGTTGTCACATTTAGTCCAATAACCAGGTTCATCATGTATCACAAGAATAATTGGTCAGAAATGTTGTTGTGAAAGTGACTTTACTTAATTCCTCTGAATACTGCAGCTCCAACAAAATAAAGTATGGCTGAATGCACCATCTCTTAATTTCTTCCTGATTTTGGTCTCCTCAGAAAATGGGAACAATAAAAGTTAAACATTTACAGTTTATTGGTCCCTATTCTGCAATATATCTTTATTCACAATCTCTGCAGAATCCATAAATCCCTGAATATAAACATGAAGCCACCGTTCCCATGCAGTGATCCTGGGGTGGGTGTGTGTCTCTGTGTTTTCTCCCTTTATCTCTCCTTCTTCCTTCCTTCCTGCTGGTCTCCACCTTGGGGAAGGCTCTTCTTGTGGGAGGACCTGCAAGACTCCATACTGCTGCCAGATTATACTGCTTTGGTTCCCACTAAAGCTCTAAAGGGGTTCCAAATGACGTACTCTTGGTTTCCTTGTTTCCTAGATCTTTTGGATCTTTTGACCTAGAACCTGCCTTGGTGTACCCGCCGGGGCTTCCATCGAATCTTCTAATCACCTCTGTTCTAGACCAACCTTATAATACCCACCTGGAATAACTGTTCCTCTGTTAAACCCACCTTAACTCACCTGTCTGGATATTTTTGTCCTCAAACATCTTCTGGAGATGAGCCAACCTGTAAGACAGAACACAGAACATCAACTCTCTGAAACTTAGCAGTCTTCCATCACATCCAACTGGACCAGGATCATCTGAATTTCCTGTGTGACAGTAACCACCTAAGTAAGGTTTACTGAATTTACTGAAGATATGCTGTGGTATCTGACACCAGCAGATCTTTTAAGTCCTGTAGGTTGTTAGATGGGGGCCTCATGGATCTGAGTAGTCTGTGCAGTTCATCCCAAAGATGCTCAGTGGGTCAGGATCTGAATCATTTAGAGTTCAAGTGAAAACCTCAGATTGGCTGTTGACCTCCATTCCTGAAACACCTTGGTGATTTGGAGCATTACCTTGTCCTCCTCAAACTTTCAGAAATCCTCCTTCTTGCCTAATTTCCTGCTTTTAACACCTCATCTCCGATGCCTAATATGTCCAGATGTTTAAGAGACAGGAGTCAAACATCACTCCCTGTCCTTGGAACCATGATGAGGATGTGCCTCATCTCCTGCAGCTGCAGATTCACAGAGTATTTATGCTCCAATATGAGGGGTTCATCTCTAGTGGTCACCTTGAAAAGGTATATAGTCCGTTACAGAGAGACCCACTAACACCGGACAATTTAGAGAGACCAACTAACCTACCTAACAGTCATGTTTTTGGGCTGCGGGAGGAAGCTGGTGTACCAGGAGAGAACACACACATGCACAGGGAGAATATTGCAGAAAGATCCCAGGCTGGGATTTAAACCCAGGACCTGCTAACTAATGTGAACAACAAATGTCTGCATCTCAATTAATCCAAATATTATCAAAACATTTTTTGATTTCAGTATTTCAACTTAAAAGTAAAACTCAGATATATTATGTATTCATTCTATAGAAACTGATATATTTCAAGTGTTTATTAATTTGGAAGATTTTGGTGCAGATCTAATGAAAACCTGAAATTCTTTTTCCCAGAAAAGTTGAATATTAAATCAGACCAATAAAGAAGGATTTTAACAGAAATTTTCTGTTATGGCCTACATCATCATTAGGAAGACAGCTGTTAGCAGAAGTGAAAGCCATAAGGTCATTGCTGTAGGAGCACAGTGTTCACAGAGTGTTGTACCCTAGTACATTAAATGAAAGTCGAGTAGAAGGAAAAAGTGTGGTGGAACAAGCTGCACAAGCAACAGTGATATCTGCAGCTCGGAGAGCAAGTCTGTGAAAGAGTTTGTTGGAGATTCACAAAGCAGCTGGAGATAGAACCTTAAAATGTACCACATGCAGATGTATCCAGGACATGGGCTACAACTGTCACAGTATCAGAAGGTTCTTACCTGGGCTAAGGACAAAGGGAAATGGACTGTTGCTCAGTGGTCCATAGTCCTCTTTTTACAATAAAGTAAATTTTACATTTCATTTGGAAATCAAGGTCCCATAGTCTGGAGGAAGAATGGAAAGGGCCAGAATCCAAGCTGCTGAAGGTCCAATCTAACGTTTCCACAGTCAGTGCTGATTTAGGGAGCCGTGCCATCTGCCGGTGTTGGTCCACTGGGTTTTATCTGGAAGCAAACTGGTCTGACCTACCAGAGAATATATGGACTGTTGTTCAGAGGAAGATGAGAAACACCAGAACCAACAATGCAGACGAGCTGAAGGTCAGTATAAAAGCAACCTGGGCTTTCTGAACACCTAAGCAGAACCACAGACTGATCTCCTCCATGTCATGCTGTACTGATGCAGTAATTCATGCAAAGGGAGCCCAGACCCAGTACTGAGTGCAGATACTGAACAGTACGTGGACATACACGTGATATTCTAATGTTTTGGGTTTGGATCAGCTGGAAGCCAGAATCATCAACATTAACAAAAATAAGTGTCTGAACTCTATCACTGTGTGGAATGAACCTGATATATTACATTTTCAATCATGTTCTGATTTATTGAGATGCTCCTCTATGTGACCCACTTAGGAAGTTCAGTTCTGTGAAGTACTGGAAGCCTTTTCTTCTTCACTGACAAAGATGAGAAATCAAGCTGGGACCATTGTTCAGAAACCAGTAGAAGTCTTTGTAGTCCCAACATTAAACACCTGTGATATGATGGAAAATGTTCTAATTAAACAAGCAGAGATAAAATATTGAGACGTCTCTACTGTTTCATGTGTCCTGGAAGCAAATCCACCAAGAACAGGAACAAAACGTAATCACATCATCATTCCAGTTCAGAAATGTTTGTCTACCTAAAAGAGGAACATAAAGGAATATCAGAGCTGAATCAAGACTTTTGCTCAGAAGTATACGTGATCCATTCCGATGTTCAGATGTTTGGTATGCTTTGGAGCTTAGTGGATTTCCTAAATACTTTATAAACACAAAGATATGCTGAATAATGTTAAAAAACATCAAAATGTGACATTAACCCATCAGTTTGCCCACAGAGGTCTTCTTCAGTGAGGTTTTCTCCTACTGGGTCTGCACCATTTGCATGCCAGAGAGGCAAGAGGTGCGCTGGGTGGGTGGAGCTCCCCCCCCCCACCAACATTTTATACTTGTAAACAAACTATTTGTTCGTATGAGCTCATGTTGTATCAGGTATTTTGATTCATTATGGGAATAAATAATGCTAAATATATTTTAATCTCATTTAGAATTTTATTTACTGGAAGAATATTTTCTGAAGATTTCATATTAGTATTATATGTTACAATAATGCTACATCCTAGTTTGCCTGTTGAGTCTTATTAAATATGACAGATTATGAAACCTGATCAAACCATAATAACTTCCTGCGAGTGGAAAGAATTTTCTCATAACTCCATTTCCACATAGTAAATTATGAGTAGAACATAGAAACTAAATCCTGTCCCCAATGGAACAGATCCGACTTAGTGCCGGCAATGCAGACCAAACTCCTGCTCCGCTTGTACAGAGACCGGATGGCCCCTAATAAAGGGCCCCTGACTCCTGGAGCACCCCCCACAGGGCATCACCAGGGACACGGTCGAATGCCTTCTCCAGGTCCACAAAACACATGTGGACCGGTTGGGAAAACTCCCATGAACCCTCGAGTACCCTGTAGAGGGTATAGAGCTGGTCCAGTGTTCCAATTAAATACATTTATTACAAACAATATTGACCTTAACATAATAAACACAACATTAGTCAGACAAACATCACAGGTAACAAATTAAATACATGGACTTCAATTAAAAACGATTTAATGCTCTTTAAAATCATGTATACCTTTTATTTCTGTAAAATCTTTAGGTAATTTATTCCATTCTTGAGATGATCTGTCAATTACATTTTTTTGTAAAATGTTTGTTTTAACTCAATTTAAAATGAATCTTGTTTCACTAGCATATCGGGTGAAATGATTATGTCTCTAATCAGAATAAAAAAACTTTTCACAGAAGGATTCTGGTCTGCCTGTTAAAATGATTTTCTTTATAAAATGAAGCAAGTTACACTGCAGTTTAACCTTAGGTAGGCCACAATAAACTGTGGTGCATTTCAATAACACTAGCAGAGTATGGACATCTCAATACTAAGCGAGCAGCCTTGTTTTTGGACTACCTGCAGCTTTGAGAACTCTGATTGTTTGCAATCACCACAAGTAATTACAGAATTTAGCTTTTGCATTTTTTTATTATAAAAAGAATGAAAATAATTAGCATTGTCCTGTGGTTTGGTGACGAATCCATCAACCGTTTCGATGTGTGTTCACGCCCCATTAGACCGTTAAAGGTTTTTCCACATTACTTTGCTATTATTGCCAGCGTCTTTTAATTTTTGTTGATAATATAGTTTCTTTTTATGCCTGTTAAATGTAGAGGCTGTGTTCTGTAACTTGCGGTATCTAACAGTGTGATATAGCAGCATCCCTCTCTGACATTAAGGCTCTTATTTCTTTTAGCATGCTTGTCTATAAGATGACAAAAATATCATTGAACACAATTAAAGCAGGTTCTGGGTCAAATTCAGAATAAACATCCTCCCGCTCGAATCGCTAAGATAGTCCTTAGTATTGTTCTCTTTCTATAACCTTTTATAAATAATCTTCTAATCATCTTACTTGGAGGTATGAGTTGAACCACTTAGGATCTGTGCCACCACCACCTACTCGCTGTTCAGGAGGCCAAGGAGGATTTTATGGTCTAATAGAAGGAGCACACAGGTCTAGTAGTGTCAGTGCTGCACTGTCACCAGAATCAGGGGGATCAACACATCATTTGCTTTCACCAGAGAGGTGTTGGTGCTATGATATACCATAGAAGCTCCCAGGACCGTGTTGGAGTGAAAATACAAAAGCATACAGTATGAAGAGGCAGGTTGGAGATGGGGCGTTAATTCTTTACAATCCTACTGTCAAGGGTAGACGATTTTAGGAGGGGCTGGAAAGCTGCTGATCCTGGTTAGCCTGGTCACTGACCACAACAATTAGATGTTTTCTGACTCGTAGTTGGAATGCGCTGAACTTGGGTGTGGCATCGTTCCTGCATCTGATTTGGGAGAGAAACTGGGTGGAGTGTTGCAGATGTCCAGTTTTTAAGGTTTATCAAACTCAAACCTAAAAATAAGAGACAAGACAACTCCCTGTCCTTCTTTCCTTCACTTAGTTTAATGAAGATGAATTCAGTTCAATTTTCTACAAACAAACAAGACAATTATTTACAAATTAACATATTTAACGTTGGGTTTATTCTGGTATTTGTTAATTAAAATCATTTGCAAGATATTTATTTGTTATGAAGATTTTACTAGTGGCCTTTATTCACAGTAATCAAGCAGGAAATGGGCAGAAAGAAAAGGGGGAAGACCTGCAGCAAAGGTCCCAAGGTCAGGGACTGATGGTCTCTATATTAGGGGCTACCTCTAAGCCACGCGCCGACCCACAAAACATATTAATTTCAATCAAACATGACTGTAATACATCAAATCAAGGGGTGAATTCAAATAATTCTTCAACGTTTAGAACAGATCCTTATTCATTATCCATATTTAAAAAAGAATGTGGGCATGAACAAACTCAGAAAATGTTTGAATCTGTTTAAAAACGCTCTTCCTCAGTATAAGAGCTTCTCTTTTAGGAACCTTTGAGATTTTTATCTCACAGTGAACCTGGATTGCTTTAGCAGGTCCTGTCTGATTCCTCCTCCCTCGCCCCTGATTTATTGCCGGCTGCCTGGTATGGAGCGGATCCCGCTGACTGACAGCTGCTCCGCCCCGCCCCCGTCCTCCGCCATCTTGCCTCTCCCTGGCTGCCAGAAGCCGAGCGCGGAAGAGGAAGCGGTTCTGTGCGGGCTCATCAGCGGTTCCGCCTGCGTACGGCTCGTCTCATCCTCCTCCAGCCTCCATCATAAACCCAGCGCTTCTCCGACAGCAAAGACCCGGGGCAGAGATGGCTGCACGGCTACCGGCGTGTGTGGTCGACTGCGGCACAGGGTAAGCTGCTGGAGCCGGGGAACCGAGCGATGAAGCGGGGATCCGGGGGTCATCAGTAGCAGCTGTCGGGGTTCTGTTTACCGAGCGTGAGCTGGACGCTCGGGTTCTGTCTGATATGTAATGAGAGAAAATTGTGCCTAAACATTTGAATTATTGTGATAATATCTGAAACTGCTCTCATTCATTTTCTCAGCAGTTCTCCTGAAACCAAACAGACATAAAGCTGTTGACCTGCGCATGCGCATTGCTACTTCCTATAACAAGCTGTACTTCCTCATTCAGCCTTTTTACTCCATATATGGTTGTAACTCTGCACCAGAACCCGACTATTACACGACTTCTCTAATTTCTCACCTTTACCGGGATGTGAATTTAAATGACAGGCAGCCGGTTCTGGTCCTGGACGTTGGTTCTTCAAACAGAAGATGTTCTGTAACTGGATCCTGCGGCCCAGTTTTCATTGACCTGCATATGTTTGTGCAGCTCTGCAGACAGGATGGTCCACCTGCAAGAGATGGATCCAAGAAACACGAACCTTTCATTCCTTATTGTCTGCATGTGGAGACTCGGTCCCTCCGGTCCAGTTACCCGGGCTAGACTAATTCCCCCCAGTTAATCAGATGGCCTCTAAACGGTCTGGCTCGGTTAGATCTAATGCAATACTGTGCAAAAGTCTTGGTCCATCTCTCGTTTCCTTCCAAACACCCAGGCTTCCTTGTCCTCCTTTAAGGTGGTTCTGATCAGCTTTCTAAAGAACCTTCAATTTTTGTTTTGACTCATTTTCAGTCCATTCCAGCAGAACATAAAGGGTCAACCTAAATTGTGAGTGAAGGTCAGCAGACAGAACATGTGTCCTAAATATATTTACCAGCACTTGATGGAGTTCTTGCCTTAGACTGGGAGGGGGGGGGGGGGTCCAGCATGCTGGGCCCGCAGAAGGTCCGATGTTGGTGTGAGAACTGAGGCCAGCACTTTACAAATAAAATGATGAGCTCACCCATCACTGATCTGCCTCTGAACCATAGTTTTAGTCAGTGAATGAACGACTGTAAGGCTTAAATCAACTTCTAAAAGTGTCATGGCTTCATTCTTCAGCAGAACATTTACCAGGTTTCATCTAATAAACCTTCTGGAATCACCTTGTTGGAGCTAAGTTGCTTCTTTGCTGATTTATGTATAATAGGTTCTGGTTCATCCATTAAAACGATGGAAAAAGCAGCCAAAGCCCAAAGAAAAACCTGCAGAACTATTCATGACCCCTTTGAGAGATTACAGAGAGGAGCAGAACAGCTGCGCTTCCTGGGTTTGATGTAAAATGAGGTCATGTTTGGATGGGATGGATATGAACTGGAATGCTGAAAGACTTGGAGGTGGAGTTCTTCATCGTGAAGATCCATGAAATCTCCATCATGTTTCAGCTTGGCAGCCTTCTCCAGGGAGTCCTTTTAAAGAGATGGTCCAATAAAATGACCTTCTGGAATATGATCTGAGGTTTCTGCTCCGCTAATCTCTCCTGGATTGGTCTCTTTGTTCCACCTACATGTTCCTCTACATCACCTCTCATCAGATAAAGAGATTCAGGTTAAAATCTGTTTTCATTTGCTCCTCCTTGGTGCAGTGGTCACATCTGTAGACTTTGGTTTTTCACCTTGTTATGTTTTGTTGCTATTTGGTTGAGGAAGATCTCCTGAGGTTCTGTGCAGCCTTGGTCCTGTTACAGATGCGGTCCAGACCACTGCAAGGAAAATAGAAAATGCAGAAAGGCCCAAAAACTGAGTACAGAAGTCCAATGCAAGAATTTCAGTCCTAACCTTGGATCTGGGTCCCCACAGCAACCACTTCACTCCTACTCATCAACTTGGCTCCTTAGACCTTGGGTCAATCCTGCAGTCTCTGTCTTCTTAGGAGACACATTAAGAAGGCTAAAGATGGATCTCAGACCCAGCTTCAAGGTATCTGGAGATTAGCTGCTGATGGCCACAGAGCCAGGAAGGGCTGGATGGTTTCAGCAGCTGTCAGTGAGTCAAGCTTCTGGTACCCAGAAGAGGAGAAGTGCACTTCCTGTTGCGTGCTCTAGCGGTTGTGGCTGGTTTTGGGTTCGATCGGGACGTATTTGGGCGACGTCTCTTTGCAGAATTAGGGTTGCATTGCTAGAACCTGGCTTCTCCTGAAGCAGAGAAAATGTGAGACCTTTTAGGTGTTGCAGCTGAAAGGTTGGGTGGAGTTACTTTCTAACACATGGCAGTCAGTCAGTATTTAGGTGTAGGATGACATAAATCAATTGTAAAAACAACTATTGTTATGAAAGAAGCAGCTTCTAGAGTCCTGTACGCTTCCAGAAACATTCCCTGGGTTCTGAGCCCGGTTCTCCCAGCTCCAGCTGACCTTCTCTGCTCGTCTTTGGATGTGCAGAACATTTCCAGCTTGTCCAGGCAGGTTGAGGCAGACATGTCAGGACGTTTCTGTGGAATGTGCAGCTTTGTGCTGTTGTTCCTGATGTTGCACAGCTGTTCACAACCCAGACAGAACCAATCAGTGAAGAAACACCACTCATCATCTTCAAGGCTCTACTACTTTCCTGCTTGGATTTCAGTTTTTTTCTAGTTGTTTTTTGTGGTGATGTGAAGGACATAATTAAATGAAACCATCTGTACCTGCTGCTCTGATCTAGCTTCTTTGGCATCTTGCTGTTTATCTGCAGTGGAGGATAAAACTAAGTTTAGTTTAAATCAAAACGGACCGGGCTGGTGTTCTGTCTAAATCTCTCCACGTTATTTCCTGGCACTGCTTGGTTCTTCTGGTAGGTAGAACTGAAAGGAGCAGAACCCGTCTGGTTGGCGTGTGTCATCCACAGGAAACAACTTGGGAAGCAGAGCTGAACATGTGGTGTTTCTGTTTAATAAGAACTTCAGTTTCAGGTTTAATAAAAGTTCTCTGCTCTGGAGAACATGTCTGTATTAACACAATGCCAGGGCGGGAAGGCCACAGCAACAATCTGAGAAGCAACTCAGAGCTCCATGTCAGACTCTGTAGACCTCAGTTAGCAGGTTAAAGGTTAAAGGTCATGACTGGACAAGTAGGGAAAACACTGAACCAGTCTGGCTGATTGGAAGGGTTGAAGGAGGAAGCCTCTTCTCTCCAAACACAAGATGGTAGCAGGACTTGGGTTAGCAAAGCTGCATCTGGATGAAGGACAAGACGTCTGGGACGATGTCCTCTGGACAGATGAGACCAAAGTGAAGATGTGTGGCCATGAAGCACAGAACCATGTTTGGAGGAAACCAACACAGAATATCAGAACAAACACCTCATACCAACTGTCAAGCATGGTGGTGGAGGGATGATGGTTTGGGATGTTCTACAGCAACAGATCCTGGGCACCTTGTTGTCACTGAGTGGACCATGATCTCCTCTGTAGACCAAATTATTCGAGAGTCAGATGTGACTCCATCTGTCTAACAGCTGAAGCTTGGACCAAACAGGGTCATCAACAGAACCTCGATGTCAAACACAGCAGTAGATCTACAACAGACTAGACAAGAATCAGGATGCTGCAGTGGCCTAGTTCAAGTCCAGAGCTCAACCTGATTGAAATGCTGTGGAGGGACCTTCAGAGAGCTGAGGAGAAACTTCAATGAAGCAACGTTTGAGATGAGTGGACCAGAACATCTCCATAACTGTTGATGACAAACAGACCTTTAGACTGAAAGAGGATTTCTGTTCATTAGAACAAGTTAAATAAAATAAGTAGATTCTAATAATTGTTCTGTTTTTCTAAAGCAACATGAAGAAGTCTTTCATTGACTTCCTGTTTGGTAAGACCCAGAGCTGCTGCTGCTGCCCCCCCCACCCCACCAGACACAGGGATACCATTGGTTAAAGCGATCGGACCAATCAGGGAGAAGAATTGCAGAGTCGGGTTCTTTGTAATGATGGTGGACTCCTTTCTTCTCACAGTTACACCAAACTGGGATACGCAGGAAACACGGAGCCGCAGTTCATCGTTCCATCATGTGAGTAACCGCATCTTCTAGGAAGCCCCCACCATGAAGCCGGTCCTGAATATCACTTCCCGCTTTGTCAGGTATCGCCATCAAAGAGTCGGCCAAGGTGGGAGACCAGGCCCAGCGGAGGATGATGAAGGGGGTGGATGACTTGGATTTCTACATCGGTGACGAAGCAGTCGACAAACCCACCTATTCCACCAAGGTAAGCCGTCATGAATGCAGGTTAAAGCTGAACATCTTGGAAGGTCAGAGGTTGATGTGTTCGTTGGATCCCACTGGGACGTTCAACAGAACCTTTCTCCATGTTCAGCACAACTTGAGGATGGTACCATTATCCACACCAACTATTATTAAGTTTAGAACATTTGACCCATAATGTTTGTCTAGTTCAGCTACTGCTTGGAGCTCTGACAGCTGAGTCCTGGTCGGGTCGGACTCAGGAACCGAACAGGATCATTAGAAGGAAGAAGCTGCTGCTGACCCATTTCCAACCACACAAACAGATGTTGCTGAGTCACTGGTTGCTAGATATGACAGGGTAAACAGAACCTTCTGGTCCAGTTCCTACAGAAGGATTTAGAGCTAGGCTCTAATTGGACAGAGAGCTGTAAACTGGACATGCGGAGATGGAGCTGGGCCCAGAAGTTTCTGAGAGGGACATCATCACAGTCATGAACATTCTGTTGGAAATAAAAACCTGCATGTTTTTAAATGTAAAAGGGAGTCGGGTCCAACTTTCTGTGACCCTTTTTAACTTTGAATGATGGTTCTGCTAGAAAGGATGGCTGAGATCTAAGGTCCAAACAGGACTGGGTTCTTCAGCCAGGATTCTTGTAGACTAGGGGAAGGAATTGATTGATTGATGAGGATCATAGTCAGAGCAGATTTTATTTTAATTGGACTCTGAGAAGTTCTGGTGCATCATCCATAGATTCTAGGATGTTTATCTGACACTGTTCCATGGATCTACTCTTACAGGCTCATCGTAGTGTGCTTAATGGACGGGTTCAGTTCTGGACCTGTAATGTCATCCAGAAATGTGGCATCATGGTATCTGCTCATTTAGGACTTCTCTGAAAGCAGGTCAGGATGTGATCTTCTGAGTTCCTGGCTGTGTGTGGATGTTGATTCCCAATGACCCTGCAGGTCAGTAGGACCAGGTGGTTCTTCGCTGATCGGTCAGAGACCTTCACCTGCAGGTCAGTAGGACCAGGTGGTTCTTCGCTGATCGGTCAGAGACCTTCACCTGCAGGTCAGTAGGACCAGGTGGTTCTTCGCTGATCGGTCAGAGACATTCACCTGTTAAACCATCGTCCAGAACTTTGTTTTGTGAATTGAAGGTGTCTCATCCCTTTAAGGCTTCAGTTGTTTCTTATTTTTGCAAAAATAATTTTATTAATTATTTTTGACTCTGTCGGATCTCCTGAAGACCTTCTAGCAGCGTTCATTGCTCCAACCAGCTGTAGTTCTGTCCTCATTAGAGGACTTCCTGCTGGTATCTTCTTGATCATCAGAATGCTGTTTTAGTATCTGACCTCTCCTGACAACAGTGGCCCATCCGCCATGGAATCGTGGAGGACTGGGACCTGATGGAGCGCTTCATGGAGCAGGTCATCTTCAAGTACCTGAGGGCGGAGCCGGAGGACCACTACTTTCTCCTGGTAAGAGTTCAGGATAATAAAGTCAGCTAAGAGTTAGTAATGTCTTTATTTAACATCTGTCCCCTGACTGTTTCATTTTCCTCTGTGCAAAAGTCTTAAATCACCCCACATGTCTTTCTGGCCCAAATACTCGCACCTCCACCCTTGTGTCCCTGAATTACGCGTTCCAGTTGAAGGGTTCGAGTGCGTAGTGTGACCCAATTCTCCAGAGTGGTCCTTAGCCTCTGTTTCCCTTCCTGTGATCCACACTTATTTATCAAACTGGGAGATTTCTGGACAACTCCAGCAGAGAAACGGAAATGAATCCATCAAAGAACAGAAACAGGACCAGGTTCCATTCTGGATAATTGTCTTGATCATGAATCCACCAAACAGCTGTTAATAGCTTCAGGAACCTGGTGTCTGCCATCAAGAAAATGAGTGATTTGCCCTTTAAGGCTCACAGGTTCTGTGCTTGCATGGAGAAAATCTTGTATGAAGTCAGCTTAAATCTGGAAAAGTAAATTGCCTCGTGTCCAGTTATCCAGACTTAGGATCTTAATCTTCACCTACTTGAACATCTGAACATCTGCTCAGATGTTCACCTACTTGAACATCTGAGCAGAAGGTTTTCAGGTTATTTAGAGGGATGATGGTACATCTCAGATCAGAATCAGCTTTGTTATAATGTGGGATCAGTCCAAGTCTGCCTGGTGTTGTTCTGGAGCTCTGACTGTCAAGAGTTCATCAGAGAAACATCCTGGAGGAAGAAACTGTCTCTGTGGCGGCTGGTTTTAGCAGACAGAGCTCTGTAGCGCCACCTGAAGGTAGAAGCCTAAAAGGTTTGTGTGCAGGGTGTGTGGGGTCTGCAGAGATGTTAGCAGCTCTTTTCCTGACCCTTGACCTGTATAAGTCCTGGATGGAGGGAAGGTCAGCTCTGATTATTCTCTCTGCAGTCCTGATTATTCGTTGCAGTCTGGACCTGTCCTGTTTTGTGGATGATCCAAACCACACTGAGATGGATGAAGACAGGACAGACTGAATGATGGCAGTGTAGAAGATGACCAGCAGGTGGAAGGTTGAACTTCCTGTATCAGTCTCTTCTGGTGAAGCAGTAACTGTGTCTCATGTTTGCAGACGGAGCCTCCTTTGAACACACCAGAGAACCGAGAGTACACAGCTGAGATCATGTTTGAGTCCTTCAACGTCCCGGGGCTTTACATCGCCGTGCAGGTCGCTCTCAGAAATGTTTGGTATGCTCAGAGACATGTTGGTTCCTATGCATGTGTGGGATATTTAAGTGTGTGTGTGTGTGTGTATGCGACGCAGGCTGTGCTGGCCCTCGCAGCCTCATGGACATCCAGACAGGTTGGAGAACGGACGCTGACGGGCACCGTCATCGACAGTGGAGATGGTGTCACTCACGTCATTCCTGTGGTGAGTTCCAGCGTTCCTTCTCCGTCTTTTAGCAAACAGCTGGGCATGGAAGGCTGCAGATGTTTTAGATTTAAAAGTGCAGAGAGGAGGCCTTCTGAGATGGTATCTGTCTGCCCAACATGTAGGAAATCAGACAGGATGAGATGAATGTGTTCCTCTGCAGACTCACAGCAGCAGAGATCCATGACAGTCTCAGAAGGTCCTGTAGTTTGACTTAAAAACAGTGAAGACATGTTTCTGCAGCCCAGGTGGGAATAAAGCAACTCGTACCATTTGGGCTTTAAACCGGTCAGAACAGAAGGACTGAAAATCCTCCAAACTCGTTCATCTAAACTCTGTTTTAGTTCAGCAACAAATGGATCAAACAAGGTGGCGCTATGGAGCCATGAGCCAAAACAGACTCTGGATGTTCCAGGTCTGCACAGAGCAAGCCAAACCAACTAAAACATTTGATTTTAGTGGGTTTGACCCACAATTATTTCAACAATAACTGAACATCCTGAAGATCTGAACCGAAGAGGCTGGAAGCAAAGAGACCAAGCAGAGAAGGTAAGTCTGAGCCCTGAGGACTAAAGAGTGAAAACTGCAGCTGGAAACAACTTCTTTCCTTCACTCAAAGATGGAAACAACTGGCCCACTAAAGACCTCATGAATATGGAGGAGGACGCTTTTGGTTTTCATGCTGTTGAACACTGATGGTAAAGAACCTGCTTGGTGTGTACACACCTGTGATCGTTGGCGCACAGCTGCTCCTCATGGAACTTCTCAAAATAAGATAAAAGTAAAGAATATGATTAGTGAAACTAATTGTGACCTTCAGCTGGTGCACTACTGCCACCTTGTGGTAGCTGCAGCTCATTTATTTTCACCTAAAATTAGTAAAATGACCCACAGATGGACCACATCAGATTGGCTTAGGGACTGGTTAGACTGAACATGTTCCTCATGGGAGGTGAGCAAGGAGGTCAGAGTGAAGTTTGCTACTGAGAAAGTAGACAAAGAACAGAGTTTCTGGAATGATGTTCTTGGGACAGATGAATCTAAACCTAAATTATTTGGACAGCAGACCTGAGGACATGTTTTAGTTAAACCAGATAAAGTATTCCAGAACCTCATAATAACTGTGAAGCATGGAGGCGGCAGTGTCATGTTTTGATGCAGCAGGACCTGTCCAGCTCCCCGTCATAGAATCCACCAAGATGTCCATCAGAGGGTGTTTGAGGAAAATTTGAGAAATCTGTAAAATCTCTGAAGCAGAACTGGACCCTGCAACATGCCAGTAAATCCCCCAAGAACCGGCTGAGGACCGAAGAACGGAAAGTGTGTGGCCTAGTCAAAGCCCAGGTCTCTTTGAGATGCTGTGAGGTCCCTTGAAACGGGCGTTCCTCAGACTGATGTCAGAGATTGTAGATGAAGACAACAAGCTTCTCAAACAAGATATTTCAGACAAACAGGGTAAGACTAGTTGTTTGGGGTTAGGGTGTACTAACTTTTTCCTAAGGTAGAAAACACATTTTTGTTGCTAATATTTGCTGAGTAAATCAAGGTTTATTTTGGTGTTTATGTGAAATGAAATCCTTTTTTACCCAGACATGAATAAGACCTCATATTGTCCGGGTCTCTGTCTCTGTGTCCCAGGCTGAAGGGTATGTGATCGGCAGCTGCATCAAGCACATCCCCATCGCAGGAAGAGACATCACCTACTTCACCCAGCAGCTCCTCAGGGAGAGGGAGGTGGGCATCCCTCCGGAGCAGTCCCTGGAGACGGCCAAGGCGGTGAAGGTGGGGCCTGAGCTACCACTTAGTGTCTGTAAAACATATTCAAATATAAACTCATAGAATCCCATCTTAGTAACCAGCATCGGCCCACTGATGACGGGTTCTGGTGATTAACCGCGAAAAGGAAGGAAATGATTCATGTCTTTTCAAATGTTTTATAGAAACTAACATCTGAAAAGTGTGGTATGTATTTGTATTCAGACCACCTGAGTCAGAACTCTGTAGAACCTACTCTGGCTGCAGGTCTTTTAGGGCTTGTCTCTACCAGCTGTGAATGTCTACGGACTAAAAGGCTTTTAGTTGAGTAGAGGTTCTGATCTACAGCGATGTACGGTTTGACACCAGGTGAGTTTTCTGCTGTTCTTCATGTGGACACCAGATGGCGCTGTTGTTCTTGCTGTGGTTTTAGTTTGAGATGAGGTGGAGCAAACAGCAGCTCAGGTTTAAAAAGCTGAGAGGAAGCTAAACCATGACATGAAATAAACACCAGAGGTCCCAGAAATGTTCCTTCAGTGTCGGGTCCAACACCGGTTTAGATCCAGAGGTCTTCAGCCTAACAGAGGGAGACGACTCGCTCATATCCTGCTTCAGACCATCTCCTCCCCTGCATGGTAAACATCTTGTTATCCATCGCTTCAGGATCCTGAGACAAACAGGACCTGCAGTGTCCTGCAGACTGACGTTAATTCAGCTCGTCTCCTGCAGGAATCAGATGGATGAAACGTCTTCATTCTCCGTCACTTCCTGGTTCATCTCCGTCCTCATAGTTCCTCACGGTTTGTCTGTTTCCCTCACAGGAACGCTTCAGCTACGTGTGTCCGGATCTGGTTAAAGAGTTCAACAAGTACGACACGGACGGCTCCAAGTGGATCAAGCAGTACACCGGCATCAACGCCATCAGCAAGAAGGAGTTCACCATTGATGTGGGCTATGAGCGCTTCCTGGGGCCCGAGATCTTCTTCCACCCAGAGGTCAGTCAGTGTGCTGGAAACATCTATCTGCTGATTATTGGACAATAAACCAGTCTTTCCTGATTCAGTTCTGATCAGGTTCTGATCAGTAAATACATGCATGTAGCAATAATTATTGATCAGCTGTCAGATGCTGTGTATCATTCAGTTATATTCATGTATATGAGGAGAGGACTAAGTTCCTTTTAACAGTACGAAGCCTCCAACAGAACCAGAACCAAGCTTAGTGTAAACAGCTATCTCCTGTAACTGGCTGGGGGCTAAATGGACAGGAAGTAGAGTCAGGTGTACCTTCTATGCTGCATTAGGCAGGCGACCAACAGGAAAACCTGAACAAACCATCAGAACTCTGTGACTCTCTCTCTGTGATTCCTCCTGATCCCAGTTTGCCAACCCGGACTTCACCCAGCCCATCTCAGAGGTTGTGGACGAGGTCATTCAGAACTGTCCGATTGATGTCAGACGTCCTCTCTACAAGGTGACCACAGCCTCACATCTCAGCACAAACAGCTTTCTGTGACTTTTAGTCGTTTAAAACCGATCTTTCAGGTGGCTTTTGTCAGTTCCCCGTAGAACCGCCACCAGATGTTCTGTCCAGTTGCAGGTCTGGAATACTAACGTCTTTCCTTCCTCAGAACGTTGTTTTGTCCGGAGGCTCCACCATGTTCAGGGACTTTGGGCGGCGCCTGCAGAGAGACCTGAAGAGGATGGTGGACGCTCGGTTGAAGCTCAGCGAGGAGCTGAGTGGAGGAAAACTCAAGGTTAGATCCAATGAATCGGTTCTGGTTGATACCTGTAATAGCTGCTTCTGTAGATACTGTAGCTAACAGGAGAACGAGGTTTGATCCTTTCAGATGAGTAACCAACAATCTACTGAGATCTTCTTTATTTTAGCTTAAAGCGAAAGAAGTTTGATCTGTCTTCAGCAGCCCATAGAACCTCCTTCAGCAGACGGTAGAACTTCCTTCAGAAGACGGTAGAACCTCCTTCAGAAGATGGTAGAACCTCCTTCAGAAGATGGTAGAACCTCCTTCAGCAGCCCGTAGAACCTCCTTCAGCAGCCCGTAGAACTTCCTTCAGAAGACGGTAGAACCTCCTTCAGAAGACGGTAGAACCTTCTTCAGAAGACGGTAGAACCTCCTTCAGAAGACGGTAGAACTTCCTTCAGAAGACGGTAGAACTTCCTTCAGAAGACGGTAGAACTTCCTTCAGAAGACGGTAGAACTTCCTTCAGAAGACGGTAGAACTTCCTTCAGAAGACGGTAGAACTTCCTTCAGCAGCCCGTAGAACCTCCTTCAGCAGCCCGTAGAACCTTCTTCAGAAGACGGTAGAACCTTCTTCAGAAGACGGTAGAACCTCCTTCAGAAGACGGTAGAACTTCCTTCAGAAGACGGTAGAACTTCCTTCAGAAGACGGTAGAACTTCCTTCAGAAGACGGTAGAACTTCCTTCAGAAGACGGTAGAACTTCCTTCAGAAGACGGTAGAACTTCCTTCAGCAGCCCGTAGAACCTCCTTCAGCAGCCCGTAGAACCTTCTTCAGAAGACGGTAGAACCTTCTTCAGAAGACGGTAGAACCTCCTTCAGAAGACGGTAGAACCTCCTTCAGAAGACGGTAGAACTTCCTTCAGAAGACGGTAGAACTTCCTTCAGAAGACGGTAGAACTTCCTTCAGAAGACGGTAGAACTTCCTTCAGAAGACGGTAGAACTTCCTTCAGAAGACGGTAGAACTTCCTTCAGCAGCCCGTAGAACCTCCTTCAGCAGACGGTAGAACTTCCTTCAGCAGACGGTAGAACTTCCTTCAGAAGACGGTAGAACTTCCTTCAGAAGACGGTAGAACTTCCTTCAGAAGACGGTAGAACTTCCTTCAGAAGATGGTAGAACCTCCTTCAGCAGCCCGTAGAACCTCCTTCAGCAGACGGTAGAACTTCCTTCAGAAGACGGTAGAACCTTCTTCAGAAGACGGTAGAACCTTCTTCAGAAGACGGTAGAACCTCCTTCAGAAGACGGTAGAACTTCCTTCAGAAGACGGTAGAACCTCATTCAGCAGCCCGTAGAACCTCCTTCAGCAGATGGTAGAACTTCCTTCAGAAGACGGTAGAACCTCCTTCAGAAGACGGTAGAACCTCCTTCAGAAGACGGTAGAACTTACTTCAGAAGACGGTAGAACCTCCTTCAGAAGACGGTAGAACCTCCTTCAGAAGACGGTAGAACTTACTTCAGAAGACGGTAGAACTTCCTTCAGAAGACGGTAGAACTTCCTTCAGAAGACGGTAGAACTTCCTTCAGAAGACGGTAGAACTTCCTTCAGAAGACGGTAGAACTTCCTTCAGCAGCCCGTAGAACCTCCTTCAGCAGACGGTAGAACTTCCTTCAGAAGACGGTAGAACCTCCTTCAGAAGACGGTAGAACCTCCTTCAGAAGACGGTAGAACTTACTTCAGAAGACGGTAGAACTTCCTTCAGAAGACGGTAGAACTTCCTTCAGAAGACGGTAGAACCTCCTTCAGAAGATGGTAGAACCTCCTTCAGCAGCCTGTAGAACCTCCTTCAGCAGACGGTAGAACTTCCTTCAGAAGACGGTAGAACCTCCTTCAGAAGACGGTAGAACTTCCTTCAGAAGACGGTAGAACTTCCTTCAGCAGGAGGTCATGGTTCACTCAGTGACTGCAAAACAAGCCCACTTCATGAGTCCTCCACCACTGGGCTTTCTCCTTGAACCCTTCCAACAGTCAGACTGGTTCAGTGTCATGACCCTTAACCTTTAACCTTCTAACTGAGGCCTGTAGACTCCGATGGAGCTCTTAGGTCTTTGGCCATTTCTCCGAGCTTCACGCTCTGACCTTGGGCTGAATCTGTTGGGATATCCCCTCCTAGGAAGACTGGCAGCTGTCTCAGATGTTTTCGTCTTGGGAATCTTTCTCTCTGATGGACTTCAGATGGGTTGGAGATGACTATCTAACCCTTCCCAGGTTGAAGGGGAGCAACAGTTGCTGCTCTGAGGTCATTGCTGATGCTTTTCCATCTTGGCATTGTGTTAACACACAGCAGGGCTCTATGTGTCATTTCTGAATTGACCTCATTTTAAGATCCAGAAAGAACCAAATATGTTTTCTGTGGAAACCTCATGAAGTTCTGTGTTCTGTTTTTATCACAGGTTTAATCTGAAGTATAATTTCTTTTCAAAAGCTGATGGATGATTTCAGACTCTGTTACTGTTGTTTCAAAAGTTTATATCCTTTATTAAAGTGATTCGGCATCAGCTCAGTCTGGACCTGTGTTCTCTGTTCTGCCCTGCAGCCCAAACCCATCGACGTACAGGTCGTGACCCATCATATGCAGAGATATGCTGTGTGGTTTGGTGGATCAATGCTGGCATCGACTGTAAGTAGTCCAAACACGTCATCAACATGTGCTTATTATTCTGTGACAGCAGAACCCGGTCTGCTTCTATTCCTCACAGTCTCTGAAACTGTTTGGGTCCAGTTGGGACCTTTACCAGCTTCCAGCTGCTCTTTGGTATCTGTAAGGAGACGCTGGGAGGGAAAAGCACAACTGATCCGGTCCTTTATTCAAAGAGCAAAACAAAAAAAGAATCCAGGAAATCTCTTTCTTACATGTGAAGTACCACTCACACAGAACCAGCACCAAACTAAGGAGTGACCGAGTGAAAGGAGCCACCGATGAAGTCTGTTGAGGATCATTATGTCTAGAACCTCCAGAACCGGCCCAGGGATTCTCAGTAACTTTAACCAGACATGTTACGCAAGTGTTTTTATGGACGGAGGCAACCAGGAAGGCCTGCTTTGATATTTGTCCTGATTTTGAATATCTGCATTAAAACGTCCCTAGCAGAACCGTTCTGGTAGATCAATTTTGTCTCTGGGTTGGAAACAAATCTGAGCTAACTTCTGTCAACTTTCACAGTTTCTTTTCTTTCATTTAAAAGCTGAAAGTAGAAATAAACCAGAGCAGGCTGGTTGGATCTAGCTGAAGCGGCTCTAGACTAATATGCTGTAAAGGCTGCTGAGCCCTCAGATGCTGGACATCATAGTGTGTTGTTTCCACCTCATAAAACAGATGATACACCAGAGATATTTATCCAACACCAAGTCACTGTCCTCCATCATTTACTCCTCTGTGATTGGTGAGAGGTAAGGTCAGGGTTCATTGGGGCTGCTGGATGAGAAAACGGATTTATGTCCCTTTAGTTTCAGGTTTCTCACAGACATGTTTGGTTTTCATCATCTGCCTTCATCACATAAATAATAAATGTAATTAATCGGTTTTAAACGTAACCAGACCAGAATACACATCGTTACCATTTTAATTAGATTTGAATGAATATGTTTGTTTGGGAATTTTCTCAGAGCCATAGATGTCGCCCCCTGCTGGTCATGGGCTAGCATCTGTTTTCAGACGGGAGGCTTAATCTTTTCTGTCTGCTGTTTGTGGTCATCAAGGTGTTTTCCTCTACAGGAACCTTATTTAGGATACTAAACGTTATGATTCAGTGATATCAGTTTAAAATAGCTTAAAACTCCTCCTTTCTTTACTTGACAGCGATCTTCTTTAAGGGATTGAAGTCTGTTTCCAGACATTAGGAGAACCCAGAGGATCAGGAGAGTTTCAGCTGAAATCAGTGAAGGAACTTGATCCCCATAAAAACTTAGACTGAGAGGAACTTACAGATAAATATCTTTTATAAGTTTAATATTGAAAACTTTTTGTGTTTATTTTAACTGACATAACGAGAGCTGAAATGTATTTATGTCTTTCTGAACAAACTGAAAACCAGTTTCTACTGAATCCAAACTGGGAACGGTTCGGGGTGTGACGATGTTCTCTCTGTCTTCAGCCTGAGTTCTACCAGGTCTGTCACACCAAAAAGGACTACGAGGAGATCGGACCGAGCATCTGTCGCCACAACCCCGTGTTCGGAGTTATGTCCTAACCCGTGGACCTGGCCGGATTCTGACAGCGAAAGTCGGGTTTCATGAGACCAGACCAAACAGATGCGTTGGGAATTTTATTGTGAAATTTCCTTTTGTTTCTTTTCTGTTTTTCTTCTGAAAAAAGGGAAAACTGTTTGCCAGCCAAACCTGGTTCTGTTGGACCTTCCAGCAACATATTTATGTTAATAGATCAGGACTTCAGGCTCTGTTTTCCGTACATAGAACATATTGTTGTTGAGTTTATTTCCAGCTTCTCATTTCTGCTCCAGCTCATGTCTGTGGACCCGTTTAGAACTTGTTTATATTTCATACTAAAGCTTTTTATGTTTAAGTCTATGATTTTAAGCCGGTACCAGGAAGAACCTGCAGCAGCTTTTATCGCACTGTTTAGTTCTGTCAGTTTGGTTCTGATGTCACCTTTTAAGATGCAGCTCAGAACATTATTGTTGGACAATAATGTTTAAAATAATAAAAATCATATTGTTTAAAGGGTGAATTATGTATTTAATGCCTTGCAACATTCCAATAAAGGCTTCACGTTCTTTCTAAGAGCTTCTGTCTCATTTCAGTTTACAGATACTTTTTGGTTTTATTCTTTCAGAAATTTGATTGATTATTAATCCGTTATGAACCGGATAATTTTTTTTACTCTAACCCTCAGATTTATGACCCGCTGCTCAAATGAAGTCCTTCCTAAACAAGAACCAGCGTATCCAGCAGCTGTTGATTTTCAGGCCAGTTTCTCCCCTGTTCCTCGTGGTTCCTTCAGCGGCACCATGTTTGCACAGAAGCTCACCACAGAACTGGACTTGGTTCCTGAAAGGCTTTGCTCTGATTCCAGGGGAACATGTTGTTCACCGTTCACTGTTCAAAATGCTCCACTTTGTAAACCATCCCAGTAAAAGACAAGGGTTTTGGTTGGAACATGGTGGAACCAGTAAAGGGTGTGAATACTTTTGGGTTTATGAAGTAAACTTCAGCGATAAATCACCATGTTGCCCTGAATCTTTGGGTGGTTCATGGGTGAAGTTCCTTAGGTGTCCAACAGATGTCCCTCTCTTCATCTCCTGCTTCACTTGTCAGAGGTTTAGGGTTTCAGATTCAGATGGACAGACTAATGAATGGCAATTTATTTAGTGATGAAGATATCCTCGGAGCATTTCTTAAGCTTTTCATTTTCATGCAGCAGCAGAGGTGAAAGGTCAGACAGGGAAAAAATGATGCACAGAGCAGCTTTATGTGCCAAATGATGTGCAGACACCATTCAGAGGACCCACAGGAAGGTTAAATACTGATATGTCAGAGCAGGCAGATCAGTCTGATGGAAAATCTCCTGCTGCTGCTTCCTCTTCACAAAAAGTCATTGTCCTGATTCATCTGAGTCCTAATGACGGATAGCGCTGCAGTGATTGCTCATCCTTGTGCTTCATGAAAGAAAGTAATATCTTTTTATCTTCAGCACCAGACAGAAATCAGATGGTGGCTCACTTCAGCGAGTGTCAGTCACAGGAAAGAGGCTGATGGTTTCTGAATACTTGACCATCAGGATTAATATGATGTGACAGCGAGGCAGCCGATCTGACGGCTTTATACTGATGCAGACTGAAGAAACCAAAGCTGGACCAGATGCCTTCTGACTAATGAAGGTCAGCAACAACATCACTTTATGAAATGCTTTCATACAGCTATAGAGGCAGAATAAAACAATTTACAAAGTGCACATCCTTCTTAGAACATGGAAATTAGAAAACAGGGTTGCAAGAAAGTACACCCTCCTGATCAGGACCTAATAAAAATGATCACGTCTGTGTATTTTTCTAAAATTATTAACTCTAACCTCTGAACAACAATTAAATATGATGAAGGCAAAATGGGAAATTTTGAAAAATTAGTACACCCTCACTAGTTTTACAGGATATAAGATAAAAAGTATGACCCAGGAGCTGCAGATCAGATGTGCTGATTTCTTGACCATCGTTAGAATGAGCACCTCTATAATAGTTTGGGCAGTCTGCTGCTCTGGAGTACACAAGTGTGCATAAACACAACTCCAAGGCAGAAAGATTTCAGCAATGCCCTCCTGGTTCCACAAGAGAGGAGCTTGATAACTAAAGAGATGTCTCCCATTCTACTTTTAGAAACCCTGGGAACCACCAGTAAACCTATTAAGATTTACTATGAAATTTTCTCTCAGTGGCAGATTACTTTGTTTAATAACCTTGGGGTTTAATTTAACCATGTTCAGACAGGACAGGGTTATGAGGAAAGAAAATATTTGTTCACACTTAATTCCATATCTCGGCACAAGCTCCAGAGTATAAGGACAGGAGTGGGTGGGTCTGCAGATGTTTTGAACAAAGCCAGTTGAGTCTAAGATAGCATTAAACGCTATATTTAGGCTATCACTTTCAGTGTCAACATGAATGTTAAAATCCCCCACTATAATAACCTTTTCTGTATTTAACACTAAATCAGATAAAAGGTGTGAAAACTGATCTAAAAATTGAGAGTAAGGGCCTGGTGGACGGTACAAAACAACAAACAGAAGTGGTTTTAGTGCTTTGCAATTTGGATGAGGAAAACTAAGGATTAAATATTCAAAAGAGTTGTAGCTATTGATTGGTCTGGGACTAGTCAATAAATTGGACTGAAAGATGAAAGATGGTTGCTACTCCTCCTCCTCGCTCAGTATTTCCAGGAATGTGAAAATTTAAATAATTAGTAGGAGTTGACTCATTTATAGTAACATAATCCTCTTGCTGCAACCAGGTTTCTGTGAGGCAAAATAAATCAATCTGATTGTCAGTAAACATCATGTAATCACTTAATTTTTTGTTCAGTTATATTTATTTTTTTCATTATTTGCTCCATTTAGATTAATTTTTAATCTATTTGATTTTGGCCATGGGCAAGACGCTGTTTCAACAGGGGAATGGATGGACGGACAAAGCGGAAACATCTCCTCCATCACCTCCACACCTCTCTCTCTGCTCCACCTGGTGGATCTTTGGCACATTTAAAAGATTTGTTATTTCCATTTGTCAGACCTCTTCTCCAACTCACAGCAACACAAAGTCCTTGTGTGTAAATGCAGAATCAAAAAGTTGATGTGTTAATGTTGTAGTTTTCACTGCATGCAGAATGTTGCAATAAAATTCTAAAGAATCCCTAATTTCTAAATATAATTTCCTTAGGGTTTTGGGCTTTTCATAAAAGCCAAGATGAGGAGTTTTTGTACTATCAGCAGCTGTGAAGCTGTTGCTGCATGTTTCATGCACATGTAAAATCATCTCTTGATCGATTCTGTTTAAATGAGAGAATGATTCATTATTTCAGTTTACAGTCACAGATTAGGTTTTGCTGTAATATTGGAAGTGCAGTTCCTTCACCTTTCTGTTGCAGATCCACAGAGAGAATCAGTTCAAATTAAAGCTGGATCAACACAAAAGGCCTGTCTTCATTCTGATCTTCCTTTCTGTCGATTTCACCTCAGTAAACTACAAAGAGCATGGTCAAACTGAAACGTGGAAAAAACACAAGGAGAACATCAAGGATTCTTGTTTTTTCTATTGCAGAGTTTGGGGCTTAAACTCTGAGGAGGGAGGAGGAGAAGAGTGGAGATAAAAGCAGCCGGGTTTGTGTAGAAATGGATCAGATAGTCCAGGAGGACATATCAAGTAGACGGACTGAGATGTGGAGGGTGATGGGAGTTTGAAGTGGTGACAGATCCACTCCTCCTGCAGTTCGGAACAATCAGGAGATGGAAAGGAAGGAGACGACTCCAAGCCCGGCTGTCATATTCTCTCCATCAGGGCCTCTTTCATCTGTGTGAAGATCTTCTCTTTGTAAAAGTCACAAATAACACTGATGCTGAAAGATAAGCAAAGATTAAACGCTGCATAACGCGACCTGAATGATGTGTTAACCATCCAGAGCCAAAACTGACAATAAAGCCTTAAAAATGAATCCAAAATAAAGGGTGATATCTGACTCCTCTTGAGGGAATATTTGAGGCATCAGGATTTCAGCAGCAGGAGAAAGGGCAGAGGCAGGTTTTAAACATCTCTAGGAGGCAGAGCGTCTGCAGGGCGAGCAGATGGTCAAACTGACTCTAGCAAACAAGTCCAAAAGCCAAAGCTGCATTTTCCAAACAGAGGGAATTATGGGATATCACATTTTGACTGTACTGTTGCCAGTTATCCAAATATTCTTCAGCCGGTGCTGAAAGGATGCAGGCTGGACATTCATAAAGGCCAGGTGGAGACTGCTTGAAGGTTTTCTGTTAGTGTTTATAGTCCAACAGGAACTCAGCCATGAGATTCCCTCTGTTGTCATGGTTTCCAGCTCTATACACCTGTTGCTTGTGTGCAATTAGTACACCTGTCTTTATTCAGAAATCACCCTTTCTCTACCTACACAGTGTCTTGCAAAAGTATCCATACTGCTTCAACTTTTCCACATTTTGTTCTGTTCCTACCACAAACCTCAGTGTGTTTTAGACCAACACTAAGTGGAGCTACATTGTGAAGTGGAAGATAAAAGTTTCATGTTTTGTTAAGGTTTTATACAAATAAGAATCTGAAAAGTGTGGCGTACATTTGTTTCATGATCCAGAGAAACACACAGATTACATTACATGCAAGTGGAGAGATTGAGAGCTTTAAATGGAAATTAAAAATCCATCCATCCATCCACCCATCCGTCCGTCCGTGTGTAATGTAATCTATTAATGCAGCTGCTCTGTTTCTGGCCTCAGAAGTTCCTTAGAGAACATTAGAGAACAACCAGCCTCATGAAGACCAAGGAATTCAGCAGACAGCTCAGGGAGAAAATGTATGGACGAGTGGTAACAAAAACACCAGAAGAAGTCTTGGTTGCTGTCTGCCATAAGCCATGTAGGAGACACAGCAGAACACTATATGTGGAGGAAAGCTGACACTGAATACACCAGACCCACTGTGAAACATAGTGATGGCACCATCAAGGTGTCGGGATGCTTTTCTTCAGCAGAGACAGGGAAGCTGGTCAGAGTTGATGTGAAGATGAATGGAGCTAAATCCAGGACACTCCTGGAGGCTGCAGAGGACCTGATACTGGGGTGGAGGTTCACCTTCCAGCAGGACAACCCCTGAACATCCAACAACCAGACTTACAATGGATGGCTTAGATCAAAGCATATCCAGTTGTTAGAAAGTCCTAGTCAAAGTCTAGACTTAAATCCAATGGAAAATCTTTTGCTAGACTTGAAAACTGCCAGGTGCTTTCCATCCAGTCTGGCTGTGCTTGAGATGTTTCACAAAGAGGAATGGAGAAACCTTCAGCCTGTAGATGTTCAAAGCTGGTAGAGAAAAACCCCAAAAGACCTGCAGCCAGTGGAGGTTCTACTGGGTTCTGACTCAAAGGGACTGAGATAGCTAATAAATGTGAAATAGCTTATAAATAACTAGTGGTGCTTTTGACTAGTGTGCATCGAAATTAATGATCAGAAATGCAGGCTAGCGATATGCATTTCCTTTTAACTGCCACGTGCGCATCCAGTTAAACCCAATGGTAAATAAAAATGTCATAAATTCTGCAGAATAAGGTTTTTGTTTGTTTTTTACTAAGAGTAAATAAAGATATTTTGATTAATCTTGCAGAAGAGTTGCTGATGTAAACATATTTCCTGTTTCCAGACAAATAAACAACCTCATGGATTTTCTGCTTCTGCAGGCTGACTAATACATCTAAGAAAACTGGAGCCCCAATAGAACGCTTGCTGTTTTCAGGACATCTGGTGATCAAAGTTGGAGCTTCCACAACAAAAGCCTTTGAGCTAGGTGACAGGTGAGGTAAGTAACTGTGTCCGTGACCTCAGGGATTCCTTTGTTGGTGCTGCTAACAGCTAATCAGCTGTGAATGTTGGTGTCAGGGTTGCAAGAAGAGTCCTGTCAGGCTTTTAAAGCCCGTGTATCTCTGGATCAGACTTGGTTTGGGTTCTGATGGTGTCACTGGTTGAAAGGCTTGCTTTGTAACCTGGGAGGTGGGAGTAAGACTGCAGAACCTGGGAGCTGATGGTACGTGGTGTGAAGAAAAAGATGATGTGCTTTTTGCACAACTGATTGTTCTGTTAAACTATTTTAACTGTTTTAATCTAAAAACGGCTGCAGAGTCATGGCTTTCTGCCTGTAAGGATATGGATATGAACTGGATGTTGGCCACAACTTATTAGATAAATGATGATAAAACTCATGAAAACCTACCTGCAAAGCAATTGTGACTCTGTCAGGTGTATGTATCTAATAGATATGAGGACCAGGTTCTTTTTCTATTTGCTTTAGATTTTTTACACAAATGATAAACTTGAGGTCATGATTTTTTGCCAGAAAACACTGAACCCTCAGTGATCCTGAGATATGGGTCAGGACCAAATGAATGAGACTCTGGGTACAAGCAGCTGAACTGAGCATTGGACATTTCTATTTGCTACCCTCGATAGAACTGGATTTGGACATCATTTCCTGACATGGATCATAGTATTGTACAGTTCATCAAATGTATGTGTAAAAACAAATGACTGAATTCAGCTTTAATTGAACTTTAATCTTAAAAGATGCACCAGACAGGTTGTCCACTGAAGTAAATAGATAATAGATGATATGGTGAAATATTATCTTTTACTTTACTGTACTGTATCTCAGATATTTAATTTATCAGCCCTTTAATTAAGCAGCACCTCTGTTTTAAAAGCATCAATATCAGTACATCTGTGGAAGCCTGGTGGAAATATCTAAAAATTAATGAGTCTTCAATTCTCCTATGCAGATGAACACCATCTGGAACAACCCAGACATCCTGCAAAATAAAAGGGCTCTTATTTCATACCCTTTAATGTTTAGAAGAATCATATGTATGGTGGCCAACAGGTGAAACATGCAGCAAACAGTGTGTGATGACCAGTTGTGTCATGACCAGGTGTGTAATAGCCAGGTGTGTGATGACCAGGTGTGTCATGACCAGCTGTGCGATGCCCAGGTGTGTCATGACCAGGTGTGCGATGACCAAGTGTGTCATGACCAGGTGTGTCATGACCAGGTATGTGATGACCAAGTGTGTGATAGCCAAGTGTATGATGACCAGGTGTTTGATGACCAGGTGTGTGATACCAAGGTCTGTGATGACCAGGTGTGTGATGACCAGCTGTGTAATAGCCAAGTGTGTGATGACCAGGTGTGTCATGACCAGGTATGTGATGACCAAGTGTGTGATAGCCAAGTCTATGATGACCAGGTGTTTGATGACCAGGTGTGTGATACCTAGGTCTGTGATGACCAGCTGTGCGATGACCAGGTGTGTCATGACCAGGTGTGTGATGACCAGGTGTGTGATAGCCAGGTGTGTGATGACCAGGTGTGCGATGACCAAGTGTGTCATGACCAGGTGTGCAATAGCCAGGTGTGTGACGACCAGGTGTGCGATGACCAAGTGTGTCGTGACCAGGTGTGTCATGACCAGGTATGTGATGACCAAGTGTGTGATAGCCAAGTGTATGATGACCAGGTGTTTGATGACCAGGTGTGTGATACCAAGGTCTGTGATGACCAGGTGTGTGATGACCAGCTGTGCGATGACCAGCTGTGCGATGACCAGGTGTGTCATGACCAGGTGTGTCATGACCAGGTATGTGATGACCAAGTGTGTGATAGCCAAGTGTATGATGACCAGGTGTTTGATGACCAGGTGTGTGATACCTAGGTCTGTGATGACCAGCTGTGCGATGACCAGGTGTGTCATGACCAGGTGTGTGATGACCAGGTGTGTGATGACCAGCTGTGCGATGACCAGGTGTGTCATGACCAGGTGTGTGATGACCAGGTGTGTGATGACCAGCTGTGCGATGACCAGGTGTGTGATAGCCAGCTGTGCGATGACCAGGTGTGTAATAGCCAGGTGTGTGATGACCAGGTGTGTGATAGCCAGGTGTGTGATGACCAGGTGTGTCATGACCAGGTGTGTCATGACCAGGTGTGTGATGACCAGGTGTGTAATAGCCAGGTGTGTGATGACCAGGTGTGTGATAGCCAGGTGTGTGATGACCAGGTGTGTCATGACCAGGTGTGTCATGACCAGGTGTGTAATAGCCAGGTGTGTGATGACCAGGTGTGTGATAGCCAGGTGTGTGATGACCAGGTGTGTCATGACTAGGTGTGTGATGATCAGGTGTGTGATGACCAGGTGAGTGGTAGCCAGGTGTGTCATGACCAGGTGTGTGATAGCCATGTGTGTGATGACCAGGTGTGTGATAGCCAGGTGTGTGATGACCAGGTGTGTCATGACCAGGTGTGCGATGACCAGGTGTGTCATGACCAGGTGTGTGATGACCAGGTGTGTGATAGCCGAGTGTGTGATGACCAGGTGTTTGGTGACCAGGTGCGTCATGACAAGGTGTGTGATACCTAGGTCTGTGATGACCAGCTGTGTGATGACCAGGTGTGTAAACACTGAACCCTCAGTGATCCTGAGATATGGGTCAGGACCAAATGAATGAGACTCTGGGTACAAGCAGCTGAACTGAGCATTGGACATTTCTATTTGCTACCCTCGATAGAACTGGATTTGGACATCATTTCCTGACATGGATCATAGTATTGTACAGTTCATCAAATGTATGTGTAAAAACAAATGACTGAATTCAGCTTTAATTGAACTTTAATCTTAAAAGATGCACCAGACAGGTTGTCCACTGAAGTAAATAGATAATAGATGATATGGTGAAATATTATCTTTTACTTTACTGTACTGTATCTCAGATATTTAATTTATCAGCCCTTTAATTAAGCAGCACCTCTGTTTTAAAAGCATCAATATCAGTACATCTGTGGAAGCCTGGTGGAAATATCTAAAAATTAATGAGTCTTCAATTCTCCTATGCAGATGAACACCATCTGGAACAACCCAGACATCCTGCAAAATAAAAGGGCTCTTATTTCATACCCTTTAATGTTTAGAAGAATCATATGTATGGTGGCCAACAGGTGAAACATGCAGCAAACAGTGTGTGATGACCAGTTGTGTCATGACCAGGTGTGTAATAGCCAGGTGTGTGATGACCAGGTGTGTCATGACCAGCTGTGCGATGCCCAGGTGTGTCATGACCAGGTGTGCGATGACCAAGTGTGTCATGACCAGGTGTGTCATGACCAGGTATGTGATGACCAAGTGTGTGATAGCCAAGTGTATGATGACCAGGTGTTTGATGACCAGGTGTGTGATACCAAGGTCTGTGATGACCAGGTGTGTGATGACCAGCTGTGTAATAGCCAAGTGTGTGATGACCAGGTGTGTCATGACCAGGTATGTGATGACCAAGTGTGTGATAGCCAAGTCTATGATGACCAGGTGTTTGATGACCAGGTGTGTGATACCTAGGTCTGTGATGACCAGCTGTGCGATGACCAGGTGTGTCATGACCAGGTGTGTGATGACCAGGTGTGTGATAGCCAGGTGTGTGATGACCAGGTGTGCGATGACCAAGTGTGTCATGACCAGGTGTGCAATAGCCAGGTGTGTGACGACCAGGTGTGCGATGACCAAGTGTGTCGTGACCAGGTGTGTCATGACCAGGTATGTGATGACCAAGTGTGTGATAGCCAAGTGTATGATGACCAGGTGTTTGATGACCAGGTGTGTGATACCAAGGTCTGTGATGACCAGGTGTGTGATGACCAGCTGTGCGATGACCAGCTGTGCGATGACCAGGTGTGTCATGACCAGGTGTGTCATGACCAGGTATGTGATGACCAAGTGTGTGATAGCCAAGTGTATGATGACCAGGTGTTTGATGACCAGGTGTGTGATACCTAGGTCTGTGATGACCAGCTGTGCGATGACCAGGTGTGTCATGACCAGGTGTGTGATGACCAGGTGTGTGATGACCAGCTGTGCGATGACCAGGTGTGTCATGACCAGGTGTGTGATGACCAGGTGTGTGATGACCAGCTGTGCGATGACCAGGTGTGTGATAGCCAGCTGTGCGATGACCAGGTGTGTAATAGCCAGGTGTGTGATGACCAGGTGTGTGATAGCCAGGTGTGTGATGACCAGGTGTGTCATGACCAGGTGTGTCATGACCAGGTGTGTGATGACCAGGTGTGTAATAGCCAGGTGTGTGATGACCAGGTGTGTGATAGCCAGGTGTGTGATGACCAGGTGTGTCATGACCAGGTGTGTCATGACCAGGTGTGTAATAGCCAGGTGTGTGATGACCAGGTGTGTGATAGCCAGGTGTGTGATGACCAGGTGTGTCATGACTAGGTGTGTGATGATCAGGTGTGTGATGACCAGGTGAGTGGTAGCCAGGTGTGTCATGACCAGGTGTGTGATAGCCATGTGTGTGATGACCAGGTGTGTGATAGCCAGGTGTGTGATGACCAGGTGTGTCATGACCAGGTGTGCGATGACCAGGTGTGTCATGACCAGGTGTGTGATGACCAGGTGTGTGATAGCCGAGTGTGTGATGACCAGGTGTTTGGTGACCAGGTGCGTCATGACAAGGTGTGTGATACCTAGGTCTGTGATGACTAGCTGTGTGATGACCAGGTGTGTAATAGCCAGGTGTGTCATGACCAGGTTTGTGATGACCTGGTGTGTGATGACCGGGTGAGTTGTAGCCAGGTGTGTCATGACCAGGTGTGTCGTGACAAGGTGTGTGATGGCCAAGTGTGTGATGATCAGTTGTGTCATGAACAAGTGTGTGATGACCAAGTGTGTGATAGCCAAGTGTATGATGACCAGGTGTTTGATGACCAGGTGTGTCATACCAAGGTCTGTGATGACCAGGTGTGTGATGACCAGCTGTGCGATGACCAGCTGTGCGATGACCAGGTGTGTCATGACCAGGTGTGTCATGACCAGGTATGTGATGACCAAGTGTGTGATAGCCAAGTGTATGATGACCAGGTGTTTGATGACCAGGTGTGTGATACCTAGGTCTGTGATGACCAGCTGTGCGATGACCAGGTGTGTGATAGCCAGCTGTGCGATGACCAGGTGTGTCATGACCAGGTGTGTCATGACCAGGAGTGTGATGACCAGGTGTGTAATAGCCAGGTGTGCGATGACCAGGTGTGTGATAGCCAGGTGTGTGATGACCAGGTGTGTCATGACTAGGTGTGTGATGATCAGGTGTGTGATGACCAGGTGAGTGGTAGCCAGGTGTGTCATGACCAGGTGTGTGATAGCCATGTGTGTGATGACCAGGTGTGTGATAGCCAGGTGTGTGATGACCAGGTGTGTCATGACCAGGTGTGTCATGACCAGGAGTGTGATGACCAGGTGTGTAATAGCCAGGTGTGCGATGACCAGGTGTGTGATAGCCAGGTGTGTGATGACCAGGTGTGTCATGACTAGGTGTGTGATGATCAGGTGTGTGATGACCAGGTGAGTGGTAGCCAGGTGTGTCATGACCAGGTGTGTGATAGCCATGTGTGTGATGACCAGGTGTGTGATAGCCAGGTGTGTGATGACCAGGTGTGTCATGACCAGGTGTGTCATGACCAGGTGTGTGATGACCAGGTGTGTGATAGCCGAGTGTGTGATGACCAGGTGTTTGGTGACCAGGTGCGTCATGACAAGGTGTGTGATGACCAGGTGTGCGATGACCAGGTGTGTCATGACCAGGTGTGTGATGACCGGGTGTGTGATGACCAGGTGTGCGATGACCAGGTGTGTCATGACCAGGTGTGTGATGACCAGGTGTGTCATGACCAGGTGTGTCATGACCAGGTGTGTGATGACCAGGTGTGTAATAGCCAGGTGTGCGATGACCAGGTGTGTGATAGCCAGGTGTGTGATGACCAGGTGTGTCATGACTAGGTGTGTGATGATCAGGTGTGTGATGACCAGGTGAGTGGTAGCCAGGTGTGTCATGACCAGGTGTGTGATAGCCATGTGTGTGATGACCAGGTGTGTGATAGCCAGGTGTGTGATGACCAGGTGTGTCATGACCAGGTGTGTGATGACCAGGTGTGCGATGACCAGGTGTGTCATGACCAGGTGTGTGATGACCAGGTGTGTGATAGCCGAGTGTGTGATGACCAGGTGTTTGGTGACCAGGTGCGTCATGACAAGGTGTGTGATGACCAGGTGTGCGATGACCAGGTGTGTCATGACCAGGTGTGTGATGACCGGGTGTGTAATAGCCATGTGTGTGATGACTAGGTGAGTGGTAGCCAGGTATGTCATGACCAGGTGTGTGATAGCTAGGTCTGTGATGACCAGCTGTGTGATGACCAGGTGTGTCATGACTAGGTGTGTCATGACCAGGTGTGTGATGACCAGGTGTGTCATGACTAGGTGTGTGATGACGAGGTGTGTGATGACCAGGTGTGTGATGACCAGGTGTGTGGTGACCAGGTGTGTGATGGCCAAGTGTGTGACGACCAGGTGTGTGATGACCAGCTGTGCGATGACCAGGTGTGTCATGACCAGGTGTGTGATGACCAGGTGTGTAATAGCCAGGTGTGTGGTGACCAGGTGAGTGGTAGCCAGGTATGTCATGACCAGGTGTGTGATAGCTAGGTCTGTGATGACCAGCTGTGTGATGACCAGGTGTGTAATAGCCAGGTGTGTCATGACCAGGTTTGTCATGACCTGGTGTGTGATGACCAGGTGTGTAATAGCCAGGTGTGTGATGACTAGGTGAGTGGTAGCCAGGTATGTCATGACCAGGTGTGTGATAGCTAGGTCTGTGATGACCAGCTGTGTGATGACCGGGTGAGTTGTAGCCAGGTGTGTCATGACCAGGTGTGTAATAGCCAGGTGTGTGATGACTAGGTGAGTGGTAGCCAGGTGTGTCATGACCAGGTGTGTGATAGCCAGGTGTGTCATGACCAAGTGTGTGATAGCGAGGTGTGTGATGACCAGGTGTGTGATAGCCAGGTGTGTGATGACCAGGTGTGTCATGACTAGGTGTGTCATGACCAGGTGTGTAATAGCCAGGTGTGTGATGACTAGGTGAGTGGTAGCCAGGTGTGTCATGACCAGGTGTGTGATAGCCAGGTGTGTCATGACCAAGTGTGTGATAGCGAGGTGTGTGATGACCAGGTGTGTGATAGCCAGGTGTGTGATGACCAGGTGTGTCATGACTAGGTGTGTCATGACCAGGTGTGTGATGACCAGGTGTGTCATGACTAGGTGTGTGATGACCAGGTGTGTGATGACCAGGTGTGTGATGACCAGGTGTGTGATGACCAGGTGTGTGATGGCCAAGTGTGTGATGACCAGGTGTGTCATGACTAGGTGTGTGATAGTCAGATGTGTGATGACCACACACCTGTTGTGGCTCATTTTGGACAGTCTGAACAACACAAACCTAGTTTTTTCAATCTGAACTCAGGCCACTTTCATATTTGCTTCTTGGCCAGACAACGTTTGTCAAAGCAACTTCAACCTGAACAATTGTGATGTATTTCATCCTTTCTTTGGACTTTTTAAATCACAGAAGTATGACAGATTCATAAGTGTAGCACTAAAAGAAGTAGGAAGATTTTAGATTGAATGTAAGAATGGATTAAATGAGCCTGGTTACCCATCAAACAAGCCTCAGTCCTTCAAATAGTGCAACAGAGACTCAAAGACAGGTTTACCTTTGGGGTGACGTGGAAGTTTCAGGCTACCCTCATGCTTATTGTTTAACAGAATGGCAGTAATCAATGATCCGATTTTATATTATTATACAGACAAACTGTGTATTCAAGGTGTAGATTTATCTGTTGGGTGGATTTGTTGACATCCAACCAACCCATCCCCTAAAAACGTAACACTTCTGAGATCCATTTTCCTTTTCTCAGAAATGGTGCTCAGTTATGTTGCCGCATGACTCTGCAGTCTTTTTTCTAAGCTCTACCTGACATTCAGTTTTAACCTCCAACAAGCATTATCCATTATTTATTTTCTGGATGCCGAAAGAATAAATGCAAGAACCAGATATCTCCATTTCTACCATTTCAGCAAGATAGAAACAGACCGGGTAAATCAGACTACATCACAAAAAGTATGTAACTTTCTCAAAAAGCATAAACAAAAGCTCATTTAATATATTCATGTCTGGTTTAGCAAACATTGTTTCTGTTTACAAAAAATTTTCCACAGAAAATAATTTACCAGTTGGACCAAAGTGTGAAGTCTGATGCAGTTTTACTGCGGATGGATTTTTCCAACTATCTTTTTATTGTTATTGGTTCTCAATAATCTGATCAATGAATCATTTCAACACAAACAATAAAAGACAGGGTCTTCATCTCTCTTTCAGTTTTCTGCTGGTTAGAGGACCTGTCAGATGTATCAGAATAGACTTATATACTGGGGGGGGATGTGGCTCCTCACAGCTCCTCAGAGATATCGGCCGTTTATTTAGACTGAAGGAAAGGAGATAGCTGCTGAGACATGGAGATATGCAGAGATGATCACATTTTGATAAAGAAAAACACAGTCAGCTTGTAGCTTTGATTTGACAATGATAGTTGAATCTGAGATGAAAAAGAAGAGTTTCAAACATATTGTTTTCAATCAGTTCATAAAAATAACCTACTATAACTTTGGGGTGGTTTGATTCCCTCTTTGTTCTGATATTGAGGACACCAAATCATGAAAGGTTTCAGGTGTTACTTTGTCCCTGCTTTCTCCTTGTCCATAGATCCTAAGCTGCCAGGCAGTGCAGGTCACACCATTATCCGTACTCTCCTCTTCCTCAGCCAGGCCTTCGGAATGTTGTATTTCATTGTCTTTGTGAAAAAGATGGAGGTCTCTTGTGAATGTGGTTCTGAAGGCAGCAGGTGCTGCTCTAAATCTCTGCTGGACTCTTCTGTGTCAATGCTGCCACCACAGAAGAAGAAATGATACGAGCCCATTCAATGATACAACCTCCTCCCACCACAGAGGCCCACCATTTGAGGTCCACCTCACATCTTCCAGAGGTGAAAAGATCTGCCACTAACATCTTGGTGCCAGAAACCACAGCACACTATCAGGGTTCTACTAAGGTTCATGATAGGCAAGTGGTCATGTTATTGCCTGATGAGTGTAAATAGTTCATCAGTTTACAAACTGCTGCATGAAGAAGGGTTTGGTTGACCAGCCCAGTGAATGGGCTCACTGTGTTGCCCCCACTTTTCCTCCATTACCTCCATTAACAGAGCTGGTTTAAACCGGACCTACAGAATCAAGGACAAAATTAAATTGGTAAAACACATCTCCCAGAATGCGCTGGGGTGCCATTACATCAGGGCATGAGGAGCAATCCGTCCTAGTAACCACTCGCCCTAGCTGCCAACCAAGAGCAGCAGCTAAGTTTCTATAGTAGAATCCATCATTCCAGAACCCCATGTGCCTTACAATTAATCCGAACTGTCCAAGTAAGAGGTTTCTTCTGGGCACAGATCATTTTAATATTTTTATTTACTGTGCTTTGTTTTTCTGCTTAAATTATTCGGGCCAGGGCAGGCCCAGAGCAAGCTGGAACCGAGGCTATCAGCGTTGCAGGTTCATGAATGCCAGCAGACCGACAGCATGAGCTTGTTCCATTTTGCCTATGTTCTGTCTTCCTCTCTTCTCACTAACCCGGATCTTTGTCAGCATGGTAGGGTTAGGGTTAGGGTTTCTGCCACATTTTTTTCTTCCCACAGACTTCCCACTGAGGTGCCTTGATACAGCACTCTGGGAACAGCCTATTCGTTCAGAAATGTCTTTCTGTGTCTTACCCTCTTGCTTGAGGGTGTCAATAGTGGCCTTCTGGACAGCAGTCAGGTCGGCAGTCTTACCCATGATTGGGGTTTTGAGTGATGAACCAGGCTGGGAGTTTTAAAGGCCTCAGGAATCTTTTGCAGGTGTTTAGAGTTAACTCGTTGATTCAGATGATTAGGTTCATAGCTCGTTTAGAGACCCTTTTAATGATATGCTAATTTTGTGAGATAGGAATTTTGGGTTTTCATGAGCTGTATGCCAAAATCATCCGTATTAAGACAATAAAAGACCTGAAATATTTCAGTTAGTGTGCAATGAATCTAAAATATATGAATGTTAAATTTTCATCATGACATTATGGAAAATAATGAACTTTATCACAATATGCTGATATTTTGAGAAGGACCTGTATTCCTCCTCTCTAAGCTTGTTGGCCAGGTTCCCTTGGGTTAAATCCTGCTCCGTCTGAGAGAGTTGTTATGTTCTAAATGCACCAAAACACCATGTTTGGAATACATCCTTTTTAGCTACACCAGCTGTGTATGACAGGAAAATGTTGTTTCTCCTTCACACAACCTCAAGGAGGAGATCCACACATCTCTGGTGCTTTCTTCATGTGTTTGAGTTTCCTGTCGTTCCTGTCTTTGTGGGGACCTCCTGGTCTGGATGCAGTAAAGATCTGAAGACTGACAGTTTATCGTCCAGTGTGTTGAGTTCAGAAGCAGCTTCTGGTCTGTGTGTTTTAAGTTACTACATACATTCAGTGGTACAACCAAAAAATGGTTGTACTTGCAGTAATGAGGGTTTCTTTCTGCTGCTGATGTGATGGATGTCCATCCAAGTTCTGTCACTTATTGATATTAGATAAAATCATTTCCACAGACACTAATAAAGGATTAGAAGAGGTGATATCAGATAGTTTTGTGTAGCACATATTGGCTTTGTTGGGCATATTGTATTCAACAAAGAGTTAAAGGTAAAGGAAGAAGTCCCCACAACCCTGTCATGTAACAACCAAAAGGCTCAATTAACCCAGAGTTACAGTAATTCATCATGTTTGGTTGCAGTTTGTTCTCCACATCCTGATATGGTCAATGTAAGAAGAGCAAATTTTTCGGTTAAATAAAAAAAGTAAAATGTAATGAAACTAGAAAGAGAAAAACAATATCGACAAAGAAATAAATAAACAATGAAAGATCTGCTCGGTTGAAGTGTTACTACCTCCAGGAGATTCCCTGTTAATAGGAAGGCGTGTGCAATTTTTACATTCATGTGTGTCCTGCATGACAGTTGTTTGCATATATTTGGCATTAATATAGTTCGGCCCTACAGAACAACAACATGTAGGTTTTACTGTTTTAGAGAAGATGAGTCTAATGACTTTGGGTGGATTTGTGGAGAAATGAGCTCAGGTTTAATAACCCAACAGGTCCAAGTTGACCTTATCAAGGTTAAGAGTTTCATAATTCTACAAGAAATGTCTGTTCATTATAATTTTAATTTAACACTCCAGCGGTGTATGTCCTGCTGAACCTCTCATTAAAGAATCATAATTAATCATAGTGTGTGAGCGGACGGCTGAATGTGCCTGTAATAATACCTCACAAATAGCGTCATGTTTTATTCATCCAAACAAAGCCGTTAGCAGGCAGGAGTAACATATCTGAGGAGAGCAGTCCGACCCACCTGACATGAGCTGAAGGCAGCTTCAGGAGATACAGTTTCATTGGTTTGATGGTGAGATGAAGAAGAACTGCAGTTGCTGAGGTTTTCCCTCAGCTGCATTCATTCATTCATTCATTCATCCATCCATCCTTCCATCCATCCATCCATCCATGAATTAGACCCTGAGGTTCTCTCCTCTCCTCTCCTCTCCTCTCCTCTCCTCTCCTCTCCTCTCCTCTCCTCTCCTCTCCTCTCCTCTCCTCTCCTCTCCTCTCCTCTCCTCTCCTCTCCTCTCCTCTCCTCTCCTCTCCTCTCCTCTCCTCTCCTCCTTTTCTGTGTGTAACTGCTGACTGTACAGCAAATTATCCTTTGGGGACAATAAAACTGAACTGAACTGAACTACTCCTGCAGGTGCTCCTCCTCCTCCTGCTCCTCCATCCCGTCCTCCTCCTCTTCCTGCTCCTCCTCATCCTCATCTCCTTCTTTTTCTGTGTGTAACTTCTCACCGTACAGCAAATTACCCTTTGGGGACAATAAAATTTAACTGAACTGAACTCCTGCAGGTGCTCCTCCTCCTCCTGCTCCTCCTTCTCCTGCCTAATGATACATGCTAATTGTTTTTAAATGGGGTTTTCTGTGAACTGCTGCGTTTTCTCTCGCTTCACATCTATTATCTTCACTGGACCATGAAAAAGAAGAAATGAGCCAGCGGTTGGTCAGGTGAACCAATCAATATGTCTGAATACAACTGCAGGGTAACTATATGGGCTCTAGCCTTGGTTCCTCCAACCTTTCATATGAAACACAGAAGTAAGCTGACTGTAGGCCTACAGTAGTGCTGCTGCTGCTGCATTATTCTCAGCTTAAAGGAAAAACAATCCACCTATTTTTCTGCAAACTTTGGCTGGATGGTGAAATAAATCTGTATTAAATCTCGATTTTTAGCCATTTGCTGTAAAATTTGCACCTGTTGGCCACCATGAATCTGAACCACTTTAAGAAATTTGTGAATAATTCAGCCAGTCAGTCATTTTCTATACCTTCTTCCATAGTGGGCCACGGGGAAGCTGGTGGTACACCCTGGGCAGGTCGCCAGTCCATCGCAGGGCAACACACAAACAACCACGCACACATTTAGAAAGACCAATTAACCTAACAGGCATATCTTTGGATTGTGGGAGGAAGCCGGAGTACCCGGAGAGAATCCATACATTCATGGGGAGAACATGCAAACTCCATGCAGAACTTCATGCCGGGAGCCAAACCCAGGACCTTCATGCTACAAGGCAACAGTGCAACCGACTGCGCCCCTGTGCAGCCCATTGATTAATTCATTGAAATATTTACTTTTAAGGCAAACCACAGACTGCTTTCACTGAGGTAGGCTAAGATAAGATAGACTTTACTAATCTCACAATGGAGAAATTAACTTGTTGCAGCAGCTCTTAGTAACACACAAGTAGGGTGCAGATAGTTAGGAAAATGTGCAATCAAAGAAGAACAAAGTAGATGTGTAAAAACAAGTAGTAATAATAAAATAAAATAAAATAAAATAAAATAAAAATAAAATAATGGGTTGATGCTGCAAAACTCATTTAACCTTTTAACAAACTTCTAGACACATTCTTAGGCAACAAAGCACATGTTTGCATGTATCTGCACCTTCTGAGATGTGTTGACCTTTGGCCTCTGAACAGGGCCAAAGGTCAACACGGTCAAAGCACACATGTCAAAAATAAACAATTAAAAATTGGTTCAGGGTCACTGGTTGAATAGAGATTCACATCAACTACAGACAGACACCATCCAAGATGTTAGAGATGGGACACTAGGAGGAAGAGGAGGGGGATGAAGACAGAGTGAGAAGAGTGATGAAGCTCAGTCACAAATCACTTTTGAACACTCCTTTGATGCAGTGTGATTTCCCATTCCTGAGGTCACAAAGAGCAATTTTTTGTGTATTTACCTATCCATCTCACGTTTTATCCTATATTTTTAACTTTTTGTTTAATTTCTCTTTATTATTATTTTATTGTTTTCGGGTATTTATTGAGTGTTTCATTTCAAACATTTTGTGACATTGCTGGCATGTTAACAAAGCTTCCATTAATATCACATTTTGAAAGGCATTTTAGTAAACTTGTAAAACTAGTCTCTCTTGCAAAAATGATATTATTTAATATAATGTAATATATAGAGTCATATTCATTACATTAGAATCTGCCTTCCAATGAAATTAAAACTGCCTTTTGAAGATAACCTTTAAGCAGGTATTAAATGCACTTTTCATTAAGCCTACATTTCTGTATTAAAAATGTTTTTTATTGGTCTGATATAATTTATTAGCTGTAAGCTAAAAGGCACCATCAGGGTGTAGAAAGGATGCCTGGACATAAGAAAATGAAAGGAACAAGTAAAATATGAAAAGAAGAAGACAGATAAAATAAGAACATGTGCTCTTGTTTTCTGCAGTTGTTCACAGCTTTTTAATCTCATTTCAGATTACTGAGCATGATGAGTTTAGTTATTATGAATCTCCAGCGGTTCCTCTCGCTCCAATAGACCTCCTTGAATTCTCCTTATTGCTGTTTAATGGAGATGGGTCCCCAAACAAATGATCCGCCTTCATCTGGCTCAGCGCCGCAGCTTCTCATTAATCTGGGCACCGAGGCACTGATGCTGCTAATGTTTCAAACTGTCGGGAATTCACTGCTTCATGGCGCTTCTACAAAAAGAGAGGATCAGTTCAATCAGACTCGACCTGATCTGTTCCTGTGGGAAAACCATGCGAGTCAAAGGGATGCTCTGGATAAAATCATCTGCAGATCATAAAACAACTGAATTGTTTCCCAACAGCAGCCCTTTACTAGTGAAGATCCAAACCAGTTAGTAAGTGTCATTTAAACAGGTTCTGGAGTAGAAGTCTTTGAATCACTGATGCTTAGTAATTAGATGATGTTTATAACATTGAACAAAAAAGAAACATATTGCTTCAGTAAATGGGCTACAGGTGCCGCATTCCCCAGGTCAAGCCACTTTTGAACCAGAAACAGCGGCAGAAGCGCCTGACCTGGTCTACAGAGAAGCAGCACTGGACTGTTGCTCAGTGGTCCAAAGTGCTTTTTTCGGATGAAAGCAAATTCTGCATGTCATTCGGAAATCAAGGTGCCAGAGTCTGGAGGAAGACTGGGGAGAAGGAAATGCCAAAATGCCAGAAGTCCAGTGTCAAGTACCCACAGTCAGTGATGGTCTGGGGTGCCGTGTCAGCTGCTGGTGTTGGTCCACTGTGTTTTATCAAGGGCAGGGTCAATGCAGCTAGCTATCAGGAGATTTTGGAGCACTTCATGCTTCCATCTGCTGAAAAGCTTTATGGAGATGAAGATTTCATTTTTCAGCACGACCTGGCACCTGCTCACAGTGCCAAAACCACTGGTAAATGGTTTACTGACCATGGTATCACTGTGCTCAATTGGCCTGCCAACTCTCCTGACCTGAACCCCATAGAGAATCTGTGGGATATTGTGAAGAGAACGTTGAGAGACTCAAGACCCAACACTCTGGATGAGCTAAAGGCCGCTATCGAAGCATCCTGGGCCTCCATAAGACCTCAGCATTGCCACAGGCTGATTGCCTCCATGCCACGCCGCATTGAAGCAGTCATTTCTGCCAAAGGATTCCCGATCAAGTATTGAGTGCATAACTGTACATGATTATTTGAAGGTTGATGTTTTTTGTATTAAAAACACTTTTCTTTTATTGGTCGGATGAAATATGCTAATTTTATGAGATAGGAATTTTGGGTTTTCATGAGCTGTATGCCAAAATCATCCGTATTAAGACAATAAAAGACCTGAAATATTTCAGTTAGTGTGCAATGAATCTAAAATATATGAATGTTAAATTTTCATCATGACATTATGGAAAATAATGAACTTTATCACAATATGCTAATATTTTGAGAAGGACCTGTATATACTTTCTTTTGATGCAGAAACAAACACAGAACCTTGCAAAAATATTCCAATCTCTTGAACTTTGTCACATGTGTATTTTAATGTGATTTTATGTGACAGATCAAAGCAAATTAGTGCATTAATGTGAAGTGGTTGGAAAATAACTCATAGTTTTTATAATTTTTTACATATAAAAATCTGAACACATCCCCCTAAATTAAATCAGGTGCAACCAACTGCTTTAAGAAGGGCTTAACTGGCTTAACTGGCTTGATGATCTACAGGTGAAGAATCTTCTATAGTCCGATCAGAACCCCTGGAGCTGGGCCACTGTTGCAAGAAACTTTGTCTAAACATGTTGATGTCAGCGGGTGTGATCCAAGATGGCTGCTCCCGAGGAGAATGCTGAGATCACAGAAGATGAAATATGGCCCAAAACAAAAAGACGTGAAGCAGAAGAAGACATTTCTTTCCTAGAAACTGCTCCACCATGATGAGATGTAGGTGCAGATCGTAACTAAGGTGAAAATGGCCATCTAATGTTAGATAGTGTATGAAAAAAAATATTCTGAATTAACAAGAAATGTTTTGTCCTTTAATGTAAAACGTTTACTGTTTAATTCAGCTATGACCCTACTCCATTGTTGTTATTTAGTCTCCCATCTCATCCTGAAGTGTCATTTATCACATTTAGTAATTTACTGCCTCTTTGCTACTGTAGGTGTTAAAGGTATGATGCTAAGACCATAACAATACCTCTCAAATTAATGATGACCTTGCCCTTTCAAAAAATAAATAAATAATGGATCTACAACAGTATCCCAAGTTCTGAACATCTCATAGAGCTCTGTTCAATCCATCATCTGAACTGCAGACCTACCAAGACATGGAGGTCAGTCTGTAGATGTTCAAAGCTGGTAGTGACATAACCCAGACCTGCAGCTGGACCTGTAGCTAGAGGTGGTAGTTCTGACTCAAGGGGGTAAATACAAATGCACACCACACTTTTCGGATTTTTACCAGTAAAAACTGTTGAAAACAATTAATCATTTTCCTTCTGCAATGTTATGTGTTTGTCTATCATATAAAATCATAATAAATAAATTGACATTTGTGGTTCATTGGTGACAAAATGTGAGAAGGGTGTTAATACTTTTGGAGTGCTCTGTGTTGATAGTCAGATATGTCATGGTGTGTGTGGGAGCCAATTTTAGTTCATATGTGTTTAAGACTATAAATAGTTCAATGTGTGTGTGGTTTGTATAAGTTGTATTTCAAATGAATTATCAAGATGTAATTTCATTTAGTTTGTTAAACTGAAAACTATTTAATTTATCTTAACATTGATTTAAGGGCGCTATTCTGTAAAATAAGTCATATTTGGTAAATTCATCACAGAGCAGCAAATAGATTACTGTCTCTTTAAGAGAAGAGCAGTAAGGTCTGGGGGGTTTTTGGTAAAGTGGCCGGCAGTTGAGTTTTATTTTTATTAATAATTTCAGATGACAAGTTTTGTGAATACATTTGTGAATGTACAAGCTCTAGAATAAATTTTTGTTTTCTTTCATCGGAGTCTTGTGGAAGTTTTTTCAATTTTGAACAAGACTGATGCACGAGTAAAACCAGGATCAACAGTTTCAACTCAACAGTGTAAGACTAATTTTCCATCAGATTCAGCTAAAAATATTTTGTAGATCTACATTAAACTCAAAGCATTGTGATTAGCAGTGGTGGTGCTGCTAGCTAACATTCACACAGCAAACAGCAAACATATGGAGACTTCTTTAAACAGATGTTCAAGATCTTAAGCGGATCTCTCTGTTTTCTGTTCATGCATGCTAGCATCATCAAAATGCATGCATCAAGTCCTGTGTATGCGTCACTTTTGATGCTTTGGCTTTGTGAATAGTGCGTCTATACTGGGATCAAGAGTGTGGAATTCACAATTTTCTTCAGGGCAAGTTACTTTTCCTTGAGGCCAAGGTCTGTTTCATTCAATTTTTATAATAAAAACATTAACTGTTCTTCTGGGAATGAGACGTCACTGTTCTATGAGTGCCAAAATAACAATTAGATAGATTGGATGAACTGATCGGACAGTAAGTGTTGTTATTAGTTTCACTTTTAGTTTTTAAGAATCCCAAGGTGAGTGTAAGTAACCCAGTAAAAAATATATACTCTAATTACAGTAGATGTGTATTTTCTGGAACAAGTCAGTCATTAAACATCAGGGCCCGTATTCACAAAAAATCCTAAGACCAAAAGTAGCTGCTAAAGACATCTTTCTTAGGATTTTACCTTGATATAATAAAAATTATTGAGGAAGCATCTGAGTCCTTTAGAGAGCTCCTAACATGAGGAGATGTTCAGAGCAGTGAGGAGGACCTTTAGTGAGTGTCTGAAGCAGAGAAGATGGAGGAAAGACAGAGAGAAAGGAGAGATCTTCTCCTCCAATGAACAACAGTGAATAAATAAAACGCTACCAGCTCCATGGTGCAGAGATCCACCTCCTAAACAGTCGAGTCAATGAGAACAGAAACTTCTAGAACAATCATATAATTATTAATATAGAGATACGATTAACTTTATCATCCCTCTAGGGGGAAATTAAATGGTTTCAGCAGCAGGACAGGTTAAAGGTCAACCTCTAGTAAGGTGATATTAGGAAGGATCAATAAATAATAGAAACAATGATAAATAACCATGAATAAAAAGTGAACAAAATTACAGACAATATAGAAGAGAATTATTTACAGGTTAAATACCTCAATTCCCTGACCTCAAGTCTCGACCCAGATCCACCTGTTCCCAGCTCTGTGGCGGTCATTGTTCTTGTTGTTAGACGTTTTTATAATGTCTTCTTGTTTTATTAGGTCGCCAATTAAACATGACCCTACCTACCTCCTGTTTGTGATTAGGTTCTCCACATTTACAGTTTATGCCTCATTGGGCAATAAGTGGTACCCACCTCCAAGGAAACACAATATTCTGGGAAGCTGCTTAACTTGGACTTATAGAGCCATTGAGTTGTTTGTCATATTTATCTGTGGCAGATAATGCTGCTAATATGCTTACTGCTGCACAGAAACTGAAACACATCGTGTGTTTTGCCCATTGGTTGGATGTTGATCCTCAGCGAGCTCTAAAGTAAAGACTGTGGCATGACCTCTTGGCAAGATCAGCAGAATCTCTTCATTTTTCCACCCCAGTCTGCTTGCAAGTCATGTGCTGCAGGATAAACAAAAGCCTTTGGGAATGCCACCACACAAACTAAAATCTGATGTTGCTCCAAGATGTTATGTGATGCCTGAACGATTTCTGGAGCAGCAGCCTGCAATTTACAGCATTATCAGTGACAATGGTGAAGTCAGTGATGTTTAGCCCCCATTCTTCTGCTACAGAGTGAAACATGGCGTTCAGGTTTACTGCAGTGTGGCCTTCGCTTATTATTTGTTTCTGCAAAACACACGACTTCAGGTGAACTATCATTTGTAATAAAATGTGCCTTAAATGTGACAAATGACTCAGTGGCTCTATAAGTCCAGGAGTTACAAATAAGTGCAACTCTAGTGGCAATAATCAGAGCTTCTCTACCTTTATTTTTTGTGTCATGATAGAGTTATGGTGCTGCTTTATCGCGAAAACAGATATGTGAAGGTATAAAGAACCTTGGGTCCAGCGGATTAACCATAAACCTAAACGGCTCGTTTTTCACTGAGTGGTATGGTTGTAAATCTTTTGTGATATCACAAGCGATGGAGTAGGAAATCTTCACGGCCCTTGGGGAATTAGCTGGAAGTTTATTGCACTGCTCCTTTTCATCTTCTTTTAGCTCGGGGTGATGCCATGCCAAGTGGGCTGAGGCATCTTCCATATTTCGGAAGTGTTTCAATTTCATTTTACGCTGCAAGCAATCAATTGTGCTCATGTCAAGGTCTCTCTTCCCTGGAGCATCCAAAGTGTGCCCAGACGCTGGCTTTTAGCAATGACTGTGTGGGTTGAATCACGCTCTCCTCCAGCTCTATGCTAGCGGACTCCATTCAGACAAAGGGAGCTGGCTAACTAGCTTGCTGTACGCTGGACAATTTCTTCTACGGTGACCAAGTGGACATCTAATGTGATATGGAGTACGCTCGGGAGTAAAAGCAGCAAATAAATAAAACAAAACCAATTTTTAGGCATTTTGAATCGATCCAGAATCATCAGGACTCTGAATCCTTTAAAAAATTTATTATTTTCAGCACTCTTACTGGCACATGTAGGCAACCAGAATCAGAATCAGAATCCAGCTTCTTCTTATGGTATGCCTGGAGGAACAGCAGACCTTTACTCTCAACCTTGGGTCACCTCTTAACCTCCGGTACTGAACGTCCCATTCCTCAGCTCAGGAGGACGGAGAATCACCGCACAACATTTGGTCAACCCGGTCTCAAGGTTTTCTCTCCAGGGAGGCATCTTGGTTCAGGTCTAAAAGGTTCTGCAGTTCCTCTCAATGGATTTAAGAACCAGATTGTAAGCAAAAAACTGTCTTGCTGAGAGATTAGATCATTGATGTAAATAAACTATAACGCAATCAAATTTTATTCAGGTTGATCCAGGCTTGGTTAGTCCGATCACGCCCAACCAACTTCTTGGTTCTGTGCGTCGGCTGGTCAGTCCATCATTGTCATCCATTTCTTTCTCTCTGGTTCTGTCCACAATCTGTGTTTTAGCCACATCTCCTTCGGTCGCTGTAAAAAAGTAGATTTTCCTGTCATGTTCAGACCCACTCTCTTCCTTCATTGGCTCTTCGGTTTGAGCAATCTGCTTCAACCTGCAATGAATCATGGGATAGGGTGGGCAGCTGTGGTTATGATGTTCACCAGGCAATTGAGGCTATACTTCCCCCTTTGTGAATTGCAGGTGAAATATACCGCTCACAACAGAGACTGAAATATTCTGACCAGTGTTTGTTTACATTTGTTTAAAAGACGTTCCGACGCATAAAAATTAGCTTCAGCTATTTTCAGAATTGATTACGACAAGTTTTCTCTGGTAAATAGATGGTGAGGTGGTGAGATCGAAAGACTACGACTAAGTTGTTTTAATGCCAATCAGAAGTCAGTCAGGTTTAGTTTCTACTAAATCTGGATAGACTCATTATCTAAGGTCTGTTCTAGCCAGGAACCCATGGTTGAAAGACATCAACACATTTCAAATATTAGCCCTATAGCAGCATTCACTAATTTCATCACGTTTTCTTAATATCATGCAGCCCCAATAAATATCTTCAGAGTCTGTTTTTGTGTGAATTATGCACAAAAGTTCATTCATATATTTATTTAAAAACTGCTATCAGACAGCTGGTCTCTGTTCAAAGACTGTCAATCAATCTTTATTCATAGAGCACTTTACACACAGGTCCAAAAATAAAAATAAAACAAAACATAAAAATAGTAGTCTAGAGGTAATTAAAGCAGGTTTCACCCTTTCAATGCCACTAGAGAGCGGATTGGGTTTCATTTTGCTGATTAACCTCGAATGATAAAAATCTAGACTGGACTACTGCACTGACCTGTTGATTGAATTTAAACCAGTTATCAAAAACCCTTCAAGATTCCTCACAGCAGGACAATTAAAATAAGACCAATATTCCTGCTGCATCCTGAAAGCAGATTAGTTTTTCCAAAAACAATCACCTCTGCCTTATTTTCATTTAAATGTGAGAAGTTCATCTCCATCCAAGTTTTAATGTCTTTTAAACAGAAGGACTTCCTCTTGTTCTCAATGGGAGATAAATATGCAGATCATTTGCAAAACAATGAAAAGGCATACCATATTTCCTAAGAACTGACACAAAGGAAGCATAATGTAGGAAAAGAATAGATCCTAAGATGGAGCCTTCAGGTACCCCACAACTCAAAGGGTCCTCAGATGAGGAAAACTGACCCAAATGAACAGAAAAACTTCTGCCAGACACGGTCGGAGTGAAACCAATTAAGAAATGTGCCTTTAAAACCAACAGACTGGTTCAGATATGACAGTAAAACATCATGGTCCAGCATGTCAAAAGCAGCAGTCAAATCAAATCAAGCAAGATTAAAACAGCAGAATCTCCAGAGTCTGCAGTTAAAAGCAGATCATTAAAAACTCTGAGAGGAGCCGTTTTTGTGCAGTGATACGATTTAAAACCAGACTGAAATCTCTCAGTGATCCCATAAAGCTATAGATGATCCTGTAGTTGGAGATATACCACTTTCTTTAAATGTTTGGGAAGAAATGGCTTAACCCTAACTTAGAAATAGGCCTATTAGGATCTATAATAATAAAGTAAAATGGCTTGGCTGGTCTGTGCTCAGTCTTATGAACGGGTCCCTGCATGATGAGTCCAGTGGTTAGCACTGTTTCCTCACAGCTGGAAGGTAGCTGCTTTTAATAATCTGTGTTGTCTCTGGGGACTCTAGTTTAGTTCTGCAGTCTAAATAAATAATGAAATAAAGGGAAATTAATCAAATAAACCGCAGGAAACTGTGCCTCTTGATTATCTATAGAAGTGTCTCTTTCTGCAGAGTGTGATTGACTGGTGACCTCTCCGGGGTTTAAAACATCTAAATATTTTAGTAAACATGAATGAATGTAAAAACAGACTTGCTTCAAACATTATGGCAACTTAGATAAAATCTGCAGAGAGGGAAGTCTTATTATTGGCATATTTCCCCTCCTGCCCCTCCAAAGGAATTCCAAATTTCTAGTGTGATGTTAAAGTGCTGGGTGGTCCAGAAACGACCCCAGAACATCCTGATTATTGCTCACTCCATCTTCAGCTCCGGACACGTGGGTAATTAGCCGTGATCCCCAGCGGCGTTGTGGTAGTCATGCAGCGTGGGATTCCTCCAGGGACATACTGATGTGCAGAGAGTCAGCAGATCTCATCCTGCTCTCTGAATTTGCAGAGACTTCAGGATGAAGTAGGAGCAGGAAGGAGTCAAGTGGTGCTTTCTTTTGCAGTGAGAATAAACAGTCCTGTAAGAAAAAGTATTTACCCCCCTCGCATATTTCTGCTGTTTTTGCTTGTTTGTCACCTAAATGTTTCAGATCATTAAACTAACGTTAATATTAAGAGAAAGAGGAAATATAGAAAGCAGTTTTTAAATGATGATTTAATTTATCAAAAGAAAAAAATTATCCAACCTAACTCTGTGTGAAAAAGTAAGTAACCCCTAACTCTTAACAGCTGGTTGTTTCACCCTTGGCAGCAGCAGCTGCCGTCCAGTGTTTGTGTTAATTGGTGATGAGTGTTTAACATCACTGTGGATGAATTTAAACCCACTCTGCTTTGCTAAATTGCTTTAATTCAGAAACATCAGAGGGATTTCCAGCAGGAATGGCCTTTTTAAGGTCACATCACTGCATCTCATTCTCACTTAAGTCTGGACTTTGAATAGGCCACCCCAAGACTTTCACTTTGTTTCTTTGAGCCATTCAGAGGTGAACTTGCTGGTGACCTTCAGGACCTAAAGTCTCAGACCATCACACCGCCACCACCATGCTTGACTGTATGATGTCCTGTGGCTGAAATGCTGTTAGTTTAACACCAGATGTAACGGGTTGCAACCTTCCAATATCGATATCTGATATCAATATTGCTGGATGGAAATAACCAGTGCTCTTTACCGGGCACTTTGTAGAGGTTCTGATGCTGGGGGACTAAATAATGAATCGTGTGGGTTAATACACCCAACAACCCAACTTTTAGACTCATTCACTTTCTTTAGCTTGAACTGCAACAGTGACAAATAAAAATGGTGGATACGCAAAATTGGTAGCTGGAAGTCCATGACTTTGCTTAGCTGTTGTGCAGCAAATACTGTGATGTAACAGTTGGAAAAACGTAACAGAGGATAGAGAAAACTGAACGGATAGAAAAATACGACCTCAACAGAACATAAAGATATCTTACACAGAACCTGGAGAGACTAAATTCAACTTTTCTGCACACCTACAGACTCCTAGTACACAAAAACATGCATTTAAAGGCTAAAAACCTTTTTAGCATAAAATGTCCCCTTTAAGTGATTTCTTGATTGTATGGATCAGACAGTGATCAGGCAGGGAGTTGATAGAGAAGCTGCACTCGGGTTTCCAAAGAATCCGGTTAATCACAAACCAGTGAAGCAGTTTGATTCTTTTTAGTTTTTCCATTAATGAATGAAATCGTCATTTGAAACAGCTTCTTGTATTTTCTCAGGTTATCTTAGTCTGATATTAACACATTTTTGATGATCTGGAAATTTCAGGCAGATAGAAAAGGAAAAACTTAAGAAATCTGTATGGGAGAAATATGTTTTCACAGCACTGGAGCTTAGTATAAGTAGGATGCATTCCCTTTCCTGGTTTATTTTCAGTCGACCAGATGACATGAGTAATTATTAAGACCTATCAGCTCTCTGGGATAATTACCAGCAGAGAATCACACAGGATGAAACAAAAGACACGTCACCAAAACTCATGTTGCTGTTCAGACAGAACATACAAGTCAGAAATTCTGCTGCAGAAGACCTTTCTAAAACAAACTGATTTGCATCTTTTTATGGCTCTCTGATGGATGTTTCATATCTGCTCATTTAGACAAGATGATTTCTCAGCATGAGCTATCGTGCTGCGTTGCTCCCACTGTCTTTTACAGATGAGGCAGGCTGTTCCGTTAGCATATTTATTGGATGCAAACACCATCCCTGCAAATAAATTCATGTTTTGTTGATTAGTATTTTAATATTCTTGGATTGTGAATGCTAAGTACTGTGCAGTACTCAAGCGCATATATGGTAACCATTTCTTTGACAGAAAAGCTGTTTTGTGTTTAATATATATGAAACTCATTTGGAAGAGGGAGATTTCTCGTAGCTTGGATTTCATTAAAGAGGCAGGTTTTTAAACTCCTGCAGGATGAATGTGTTCGATGATCGGGGTTATTTTATGCCAGTTAAAACTTTAAAGATCTGTTCTCCCAGACTCACAGAATGCTTTACCTCCTTGGTTCAAATTCCAGACGTCTGCTTTCAGTTCTAAACCAACCAAATATTGATGCTTTTGTTTTCCCAAGCCTAAGAACAGGACAGAATTGTAATATTTTGCCAAGAAGCATGTGTTGTGCTCACTGTTGGAGGAGCGCTTGAAGGTAATGATATAGAGAAAAGACTCAGCTGTGCTGGTTGCTGGGAGACTAAAAGATGTAGAGAGTTTTTCAGTCGGCCCTGGGATTATATAGTCTATTTGTGAGGCTGTCAAAGAAAACCTCGTATTGCATTTAGAGATGCTCCAATCGGGTTTTACTAATGAGGAGGACGAGAACTAGGGCTGAAACAATCAGATTAATCATGATTAATCGATTATTGAAATAATCATCAACTCATTTAGTAATCGAATAATCATTAACTGGAGTATACAGACTATAAAACATGCCAGCTGAAAGAATTTAAGATGAAAAACTTTCTTTGGCCTGCACTGTCTAGTCGGAGGACCCCAAAGCACTTTACACTACAATGAGTCATGCACACATTCACATGCTGACAGTGATAGACTACATAGCTGCCCTGAGGTACACTGACAGAAGTGAGGTTGCCATAAGGTCAGCACCACTGGGTCCTCTGACCAACATCAGCAGGCAGGGCAGGTGAAGTGTCTTGCCCAAGGTCTTGCCTAAGTGGTCTTGCTAAGACAGACGGAGCAGAGGTTCGAACTAGCAACCCACTGGTTACAAGACAGACACCTACCACCTGAGCCACAGTCATTCCTCTGTGTCTCCTATTAAGCACCTTTTGCTCTCTGATTATTAATCACTTAATGATTAGTAATAATAATATTTATTAGTTGCAGCCCTATTGAGAGAAAAAATGATTGAGCCAGGGGTTTCTAACAGTGTTTGAGCACTGAGACTCATAAAGAACCAACCTAATGTTCAGTGTTCAGAACTATTACCAGTTCACTTTAATCAGTTCTCTGTGACCAGTTCACTGGGACCAGTTCTCTGTGACCAGTTCCCTGTAATTGGTTCACTGTAATCAGTTGTACCTTGGGCCTGTGATTGTATTCATTTTGACTTTTTATAGTAGTGTTTTACTGAAACCTTTCCCAAAAAACCTGCCTTCAATGTCCATTACTACAATTTACTGAACTGCATTAAAACACTGTTTAATGGTAGCGCTTGTTACTGTGTAAATGTAATATTTCTGTCTCAATGACCTTTAACAAACTTAATTTCCTGCTCGGCCTCCAGTGCCGAGGATAAATGTCAGCTCGGAGTGATTGGCCTTTAAAAACCTGCGGATGGACGTGGCTCTAAGATGAAAACCGATAAATTATTAAAAACAGAAGTGTTTCATTAGTCTGCAGCACACAGGGTCATGGACGCACTTGGATATGTGAGAATCATCAGTAATCATCAGTAGAAGTTTGTCAGGTCTTCTAAAAGACATTTTGCTGCTAATCTTTGAACTTGTGTTGCTTAGATGTGGGACTGATGCCTTTTTGAAGGATCTCATGGATCTGTTCCTTTGAGAGACGGGCTCATTTTTATCTTATTTTATATGAACCTTCCAAAGTGAAACATCATACTTCCTGTTCTCAGTGGGTGGGGCCTCGACAACGTCAGCTTTTGACCACTGAATACTGTTCCAAGGCCTGATGTGGACCGGGCCCAGAAGATTTTTTGTCCGTGTGACTATCCTTGTAAGAGCCATAACAATTTCGTCTTTTATGGTGAAAAGTCAGATTTTGAGGCTTGGCCACGCCCACATGCTTTTGTGTAGCAAAACGCTTTTGACAAATTTTAACCCCCAATGCCTTGAGAGTATGTGGTGTGATTTTGAAGTCTGTAAGTCAAAAGCTGTAGGAGGAGGTTGATCAGATGTAAACAAGACAAAATGGTGGATTTGATCCACTTCCTGTGGGGTTTGGACGATGGTTCCAGACTTTTTTACTGGTCTTGAGGAGTTACATATGTTTACCAAAATTCTTAAAGCATGGCTTGGCTGCTGGTTGTTTTAGTGCTTCTAGGGGGCGCTGTGGAGGAATGAAGCCACCCCCACCTAATTTTTTAGTGAATATTAATTGGGGGCTTGACTAAGATCAGTCATATTGAATTTTGCATCGACCAGATGAAAAATGTGGAAATTAGAGCAAATTGTAAGGCCATGGCATGACATTGGACTTCGCCTTGCTCCCATGGCCACACCCTCCAGCCAAACCTCAGTACTGGAGACTAACATAGACCATCTTATTATCGGTCACTGAAGACAGTTTTTTTTTTTTTTTTTTTACCGTGTCCTGTCCGGCAGAGTATCGCTCAGAACTGTTGTCTGAGTGCCAAGAAATTACCCAACAGATTTACTTTCACAAGCAGAACATCACAGCTAATGCTTTAAAGCTCTGCTTGATATTTATAGAAGAAACGTTTTTATAAACTTCTTTGGGAATATTTCAATTGTTACGGACACGGAGACTGAAATGAAAAGGAAAAATGAAGCTCAAAAAAGAGAGAGATGGGGAAAAAGGGGAGAAAAGGAGGAAAGAGTGGAGGAGAGAAAGAAGGATAAAAAGAATACAAGATTACACCCTGCTTGCTTATACACCTACAGCTGTTTTTTTTGTTTTTTGTTTAACAAAATAGTACACGGTATTTATGAATGTAAAATGTACTTAGTGAGAGGTGCAGCCCAAAATAGAACATATGTGTATCTGTCAACACCTGAAGCTTAACACCTGTGAGTATGGGTGTGGACGCGCTTTTGTATACAAGGTTTCTCCACAAAAATATGCAATAGCGAGTGTGAGGACCCACAGGCCTGCCCCATGGTCCCTGGACGGACACTGAGGATATCTGAGTCACAGACATCTAAAGGCCCCCCAAAGCACAGGAACCCCAGGAGAACCACCGCCGGGACTACCGCAACCCCCCCAGAGAAGAGCAGTGGAGAGTCCCAGGGGAACCACCCAGCAGCGACAGTGCAGAAGCCTCAGGGAGCCGCAGCGACGAGTCCACAGGCCACGCCGGCAGCCGTCCACGCCCGAGCAGATCCGGCCATGGACCCGAAGACCCAAGACCCCGGGACACACCTCCCCCCAAGCAGAGGCCCGACAAAGCCCAGGGGGCCAGGCCCCGGCAAGCAGCCACCGGGAGTGAGCCAGCACACACCAAAGCACCCGGCCGCGGACACCGAGAACCACAAGTACACCAGCGGGCAGAGACTCCAACCACCAGCAGGCGGTGTGGCGGGGAGGAAGCTGATCCAGGAGAGGGAGCAGTTCAAGACCCAACCTGTCGCAAAAAAAACAAAAAAAAAGAAACAGGCACACACAGTCACAATCACCCACACCCACCCTCATGCATACACATAAAATCACTCACACCCAATGAAGAAGACAGTTTCATGTTGGGTGAAAGGGGTGAAATATGGACCTTCCAAAGTAAAACAATACACTTCCTGTCTTCAGGGGCCGGCACTTCAATGATGTATGGATTTGATCACTGAATATTGTTAAGTCCAAAGGTGGATCAGTTTTAGAAGGTTCGTGTCCCTGCAACTTTCCTTATTGGGAGCAATTTCTTTTTTTTGGTGAGACGTCAAACTTGAGATCTGGCTCCGCCCCTTCAACATGCTCAAAAACTCACGATTTTGATAACTTTTAACCTGCCATCCCTCCTGACGAAACTGACCCAATTTCAAGGTGATCCATCAAAATTTCTTGGAGGAGTTCGATCAAATACAGAGGCTATAAACGACAACAATTAGGTCAAAATTGCAAATTCAATCCAAGATGGCCAAGTGTACCAAATTTCAAATCTCTACGATAAAGTAAGGTAAATGAGTAGGGTGTTTTAAAAACTTCATGCACAAATTTGGTGAGTTTTTAAACATGTTACAGCAAGAAGCAATGTTAAAAACGAGATGGCGAGCATCTCACAAGATGGCGAACGGACAGTCGACGCGGTGATGTCACCTCCAGATCAACGGTTCAGCTAACACAACCTAAATAGCTTGTTTAACAACCCTTTAAGTTCTTCATGCACCTTCAAGTATCATTATTACAAATATTAATGTACTGTATGTGTGAGTAAGGCAACACTTTACAGCTGATCTGTGTTTAAACCTTTCATTGAAGTAAAGTTTGTTGTAACTTTAAAACAAACCCAAACCAATAAGCAAGCCCCAAGGTTTAGAAACCTGTTAGCACTCAGGCCCAATGGCTGTTAGCTTAGCAGATAACAGATATCAACAAATCAAAACACAATGAAATCAACAACATTTAGATTGTTTTATCCTTAAATATTTTTCTCTGCCCAGACACCACCTCTTTTGTGAACCGTTCTGAAGGACAAGAGGTCCAAAGAGCCTAAGAGAAGCTGGGGCCAGGTTCTGATTCTAGGACTGGATCTGATTCTAGGCTTGCAAGGCTGCAGTTCCTACACTGTGCTCTCTCAGTGTAGTGAAGGTGGAGGCCGTGATTCTCTGGCTCAGATTATTTTCTGCAGAAGCAGAAAGGTTTTAGACAACCAGTCTTAATTCCAACGGGGTTACGAATGCTAGATACATTGACAGCAGATTGTACTTAACTTTGGAACCTGGATGTAGGATCCAAAGTGAAATCAGGACATTCATGTGTGTTCTCTCTCCGATGTCACTCTATGAGGAGTTGTGGCTAAGTTGGTTTTGTAATATGATGTCATGGGGATTCTAGCTGTGACTCCTCTTTCCTGGGCAGTCCTAAAAGTAGGTTAAAGCTGTGCATGCTGGGATTTAGAGTTTTACCAATTTCCTTGTTTGTTTAGTTCAGATGTTTTCCACCCAAAGCTGGCCCAATCAAGCACAACAAAGACATCCAAAAGTCTAATATGGTCCAGATCCAGACTACTGATTGGTCAGTGGATGGTTCAATCCAGGCGAGCTTTCCATGCGGTTGGACAGAGAAAGAACTGTTGGGAAGGTCCTTTTGATCAAGTAACGTCATCCTAGCTCTGCCTCTAATAAATGTAGTTTGACTTTGAACTTTTTACCCTGTTTACTTTCTTACAAAAACCTTAAACTGAAGTTTTTATGCTTGTCCAATTCCAATGGGGTCCTAATGCCAAACATAGAAAATTATCCTTTCAGGGTTTTAACAAATAGAATAAAGTTTAGAAATGCTTGATTTCTATATAAAGTCTTTGAAAGTGCTTGATATTCTAACTGCACAGTTCTGTGAGAAAGAGCTCTCTAACAGTTCGATTAAAAACATTAATTTGATATTTTTATGTTAAACGTACAAAACAGAGAATGATCATTTTGCCTCAGAAAGCCCCTCAGAGAGGGTTTGCTCTTTTTCTTAATACCAGCGTGTGACCAGCAGACATCACCTGATAAAAAGAGCTGCTGCTGGACCGGCAGCGTCCTCTGGCATAGCTATGAAGCAGACCTACTTTGAGCAGTAGTTGTGTCTTGCTAGTCGCACGCGTCTCTGGTGAGCGGGAGAAAACAGCACGCCGTTGTAGTGACTGCTGGCTCAAGAAAAACATAAACAAAGCATGGTTTAAACGAGGACTAAACCCTCGAGCAGCTTCCTGCAACATATGCAAAAAGGACCTGGAGCTTTTCATGATGGGAGAGTCGATGCTCTCGAGTGGTAAGCCATAGTAGTGGGAGGGATCCTAAATGTAACCTAGCTTACCCCTTTACAGGTAACTTGCAAATTGATTGTTTGAAGAATGGATCGAGCTGAGGTTTTTTGTCATCTACTGTACTTTAAATGTACAACAAATCATTTTATTGAAAACGCTTGTAAAGGTGGTTAGCTAATGGTTTAATTACACAAAAAGAAGTGGTGGCAAAGTTGTGTCATGCGTGCTGTTCCACAGATGTCTTTTGGGCTCCTCCTGCCGACATGTCCATTTCATATTAATACCATAACTTTACTCAGTTAAACAGTATTTTAGATTGTTCATACTCTGCCTTCATATAGAAAATGCTGTGTGTGCTGTGGTTATAAAGTCCAATGAAGAAAAGGCACACAGAGATACAGACTGCTCCAAAGTTTGGTCATGAAAAAGTTTGAATATTTTCCTTGGAAATGCTTGAAAAGTTTTTGAAGTTTACTGTGGGAAACGTGTACAAACCCTGGCTTAAAGAAACTTTCTAAATTGGCCCAAGTATTTCAGCTAATGAATCAGAGCAGATGAAATGCTGTTATGATTAAAAGCTGGGAAATAACACTTTAGTGTCATGCTGATTGGAAGCTGTGAAGCAGATGCTTTAGAGCTACTGGTGGCCAATAGCTGGCCAATGACTGAAGTTAATGAGAGCAAAGAAAAGCTCATGGCTGATGATAGAAAATAGATCCTAAGTTTCCACACATGATCACGTTCATCCTGAAGAATGGACTTAATCTGGTGGGACTTAGGAGTGAGTAGTAGTAGAGAAGGAATATCCTCCATGGTTCAGAATCCCTTCATGACGATAGGTATTCCAGGTGAGTTTCTTGGCTTGGGAAGAATCCAGGAAGTGTCCCGAATGTTGTGGTTTTTACAGAGAAGTACTTGAACTGAGTCAAGGTTCTCTAAACACACTGACTGGAAGGAGACCAACGGTGAGGGGCGAGGGAGGCTTCAGGTGAGTAATTCCACACCCAGCTTTGGTGGATCCTGAGACAAAGACTGAGAGAGAATCCTGGAAAAGGGAGGACACAGCTCAGGTCAAAACTGGACAGAAAACTTGAAGACAGAGAGTAACAGAGGCCTGGTTACCACATACTGAACGTGAATGGTCTGGTGTCTACCTCTGGAATCTTCTATATGACACTGTGACCTTAGCTTTCTTCAGGTATTGAACTGATGAGTGAAAAAGCTGTCGAGGTCCAAAGAAAAATTCTGACATATACAGAAAGCCTGGAGAATCGCTGATGAAGAGCACTTTTAGGATAACAAGGACATATGGGTGCCTAGATGAAAACAGAAACAATAGAGATTTCTGTACAACTGGTTAGAATATTGATCTGACTTCACATTAAGATGGCGCTCATGAGAAACCTTTCCACCGTTTTGCTTCAGCAGTTCGTCACAGAAGAGGAGCTGAAAGGTTGACATGCAGATAAATGTCTCATCACCTAGGGACATATTTAATAAACATTTTATTAGCTCCAGATAACAGCCCAGACACCATCAGAGATGAGCTTGTTCGACATTTGGGTGTATTTGGCTAATTGGCAATTCATCATCTGGGTTAACAGTGAACACGACTGCCCTTTCATTCATAATTCATCCTCCTGTTTACTGAACGTCTCCTATTCGATGCATTAGGAGTGAAACTTCTTCAATAAAACCATAAAGTAAATTAAAAACTAGTTGGGCTTTAAAATCTTGATAAAGATAATAATCGGATGTTTTGTCAACCTGTAGCACAAAGTTGGTTCATGTGGGTGAAAAACAATAAAACTCTTTATCTGCCACACAAACAAATAATTTGACTGTGGTTCCACATTGCTCTTATTAAAGACAGTTCAAATATTTATATATGTACATTTTTGGTGGGAAATAAAAATGTATTTCTTTGAAAAAAGAAGAAATAATTTGTGGGATCAAATGGTAAAGTATGGTGGATAGAAAATCATAAAAATGACTCAGAGGTTGTTGGGAAGTAAGAATTACGTTTTGTTAAGTCACTTAAGCCTTTAAATATTGTGTCATTTTTATATTATTAAATATTCACCACATGGGAGCCACATGGTGAGTAGATGTTTAAGAAAATAACTAGTAACTTACAGGTAGTGGTTGGTTACCTGGGTAACAATTATGGAGCAGGTAGACAGCAGTTCAGGACAGACTGGCAGGACAATCAGGAGGATCCAGTGGCGAGCAAAAAAAAAAAACAGAGAGAGTATAAATACAGAGGTAGGGTGGAGAATGGACCAATGAACAAGAGGGGCTAATCAGGAGAAATATGGAACACCTGGTGAGGATACATACTGCAAGGCAAAAGGAGGGAGGCTAATTAACACAGATGAGCAGGGAGTCCAGGGAAGTAACTGAAACATCTAAACACAAGAATGAATCATGAACCTGAACTACAATGAATGAAGTTAGGTATCAGCAAGTGAAGAACGTAAACAGGAAAGTGCAGAGAAAACAGAGAACTGAAACCTAACAGGCAGATCATGACAACGTATTTGATATGAAGTGTGTATGTATATATTTGAGCCTGTGTGAATTAAATAATAAAGTTATTAAAAATAACTGCAGGAAACAGAACAGTTCAGAAAAATCTTTAAAAGCCCAGAAAAGACTATAAAGTTCTGACGGGACCTGTTTATTGTTCACTAGACACACACATTTTTTCATTTGTTTCATTTTTATTTCTGCTCGTAGAACCAACAAAAACATATAAATAATCTAAACTGGTAATTAAAAGTGCTTATTGGATGGAAGACGAGGCAACTATAAATACTCCAGTCACACCCACCCACACTCCAACACAAACGTTCTCTACCTTCACCACTGCTCTTCTATTTTAGCTCTGACTGAGTAGGTTGATGCAGAACCTCAGATTGTCCCTGCAGAGATACTTCCAAAGTGTAACCACACAGCTCCTGAACAGAACCTTTATGTCTCATAGAGATAATGACAGAGGGGGTTGTTAGGTAAGACTTGCTGCGGGGTGGAAGAAGATGTGACTTCCACTGTCATATGTCCAATTTGCCTCCATTTAACTGGGTTTTCTTCCCAGTCCTCTCACCTCCCACACATTGGATCCTGCTTTCTCCTCAACACACTTTCTCCTCAACACACTTTCTCCTCAACACACTTTCTCCTGAACACGCTTTCTTTTCAACATGCTTTCTCCTGAACACGCTTTCTCCTCAACATGCTTTCTCCTGAACACGCTTTCTCCTCAACACACTTTCTCCTCAACACACTTTCTCCTGAACACGCTTTCTTTTCAACATGCTTTCTCCTGAACACGCTTTCTCCTCAACATGCTTTCTCCTGAACACGCTTTCTCCTCAACACACTTTCTCCTCAACACACTTTCTCCTGAACACGCTTTCTTTTCAACATGCTTTCTCTTCAACATGCTTTCTCCTCAACATGCTTTCTCTTCAACATGCTTTCTCCTGAACATGCTTTATCCTCAACATGCTTTCTCCTCAACATGCTTTCTCTTCAACATGCTTTCTCCTCAACATGCTTTCTCCTCAACATGCTTTCTCTTCAACATGCTTTCTCCTGAACATGCTTTCTCCTCAACACACTTTCTCCTCAACACACTTTCTCCTCAACACACTTTCTCCTGAACACGCTTTCTCCTCAACACACTTTCTCCTCAACACACTTTCTCCTGAACACGCTTTCTTTTCAACATGCTTTCTCCTCAACATGCTTTCTCCTCAACATGCTTTCTCCTCAACATGCTTTCTCTTCAACATGCTTTCTCCTGAACACGCTTTCTCTTCAACACACTTTCTCCTGAACACGCTTTCTCCTCAACACACTTTCTCCTCAACACACTTTCTCCTGAACACGCTTTCTTTTCAACATGCTTTCTCCTCAACATGCTTTCTCTTCAACATGCTTTCTCCTCAACATGCTTTCTCCTCAACATGCTTTCTCCTGAACACGCTTTCTCCTCAACATGCTTTCTCCTGAACACGCTTTCTTTTCAACATGCTTTCTCCTGAACACGCTTTCTCCTCAACATGCTTTCTCTTCAACATGCTTTCTCCTGAACATGCTTTATCCTCAACATGCTTTCTCCTGAACACGCTTTCTCCTCAACATGCTTTCTCCTGAACACGCTTTCTTTTCAACATGCTTTCTCCTGAACACGCTTTCTTTTCAACATGCTTTCTCCTGAACACGCTTTCTCCTCAACATGCTTTCTCTTCAACATGCTTTCTCCTCAACATGCTTTCTCCTCAACATGCTTTCTCTTCAACATGCTTTCTCCTGAACATGCTTTATCCTCAACATGCTTTCTCCTGAACACGCTTTCTCCTCAACATGCTTTCTCCTCAACATGCTTTCTCTTCAACATGCTTTCTCATCAACATGCTTTATCCTCAACATGCTTTCTCCTGAACACACTTTATCCTCAACATGCTTCTTCCTCAGCACACTATCTCCTCAATATACTTCTTCCTCAACACACTTTCTCCTCAACACACTTTTTCCTCAACATGCTTTCTCTTCAACATGCTTTTTCCTCAACACATTTTCTCCTCAACATGCTTTCTCCTGAACACGCTTTCTCCTCAACATGCTTCTTCCTCAGCAAACTTTCTCCTCAACATACTTCTTCCTCAACAGGCTTTCTCCTGAACACGCTTTCTCCTCAACATGCTTCTTCCTCAACATGCTTTATCCTCAACACGCTTTCTCCTCAACACACTTTCTCCTGTGAAGGTTCAATTAGCAGGGTAAGAGCACAGTTTTGCTCAAAATATTGAAATGCACACAACATTATGGGTGACATACCAGAGTTCAAAAGAGGACAAATTGTTGGTGCACGTCTTGCTGGCGCATCTGTGACCAAGACAGCAAGTCTTTGTGATGTATCAAGAGCCACGGTATCCAGGGTAATGTCAGCATACCACCAAGAAGGACGAACCACATCCAACAGGATTAACTGTGGACGCAAGAGGAAGCTGTCTGAAAGGGGTGTTCTGGTGCTAACCCGGATTGAATCCAAAAAACATAAAACCACGGCTGCCCAAATCACGGCAGAAATAAATGTGCACCTCAACTCTCCTGTTTCCACCAGAACTGTCCGTCAGGAGCTCCACAGGGTCAATATACACGGCCGGGCTGCTATAGCCAAACCTTTGGTCACTCATGCCAATGCCAAACGTTGGTTTCAATGGTGCAAAGAGCGCAAATCTTGGGCTGTGGACAATGTGAAACATGTATTGTTCTCTGATGAGTCCACCTTTACTGTTTTCCCCACATCCAGGAGAGTTACGGTGTGGAGAAGCCCCAAAGAAGCGTACCACCCAGACTGTTGCATGCCCAGAGTGAAGCATGGGGGTGGATCAGTGATGGTTTGGGCTGTCATATCATGGCATTCCCTTGGCCCAATACTTGTGCTAGATGGGCACGTCACTGCCAAGGACTACCGAACCATTCTAGAGGACCATGTGCATCCAATGGTTCAAACATTGTATCCTGAAGGCGGTGCCGTGTATCAGGATGACAATGCAGCAATACACAGCAAGACTGGTGAAAGATTGGTTTGATGAACATGAAAGTGAAGTTGAACATCTCCCATGGCCTGCACAGTCACCAGATCTAAATATTATTGAGCCACTTTGGGGTGTTTTGGAGGAGCGAGTCAGGAAACGTTTTCCTCCACCAGTATCATGTAGTGACCTGGCCACTATCCTGCAAGAAGAATGGCTTAAAATCCCTCTGACCACTGTGCAGGACTTGTATATGTCATTCCCAAGATGAACTGATGCTGTATTGGCTGCAAAAGGAGGCCCTACACCATACTAATAAATTATTGTGGTCTAAAATCAGGTGTTTCAGTTTCATTGTCCAACCCCTGTATGTAGAAGGGAAAACAACCAAACACAGCAAAAATCCACATCTCAAGTGGTGTCTGAGGTCAGAGCAAAGAGATGTGGTAGGTAATTCCATTTCTGAGGAGCTACAACCAAAAAGGTAACCATTTTTGTTGGTTTTATTTTAGTCAACTGCCTCAAATGATAAAAGCTGGATCTGACGACCCCCCTGATCTGAGCATCAAGTTTAAACTCTTTGTAGACTTTACCCCAAGATTAGTGATGGTTCTCTGAGTGCAGTTAGCCAGGGGTCTGTATCCATGGGGAGGGTTTCACCTGGGCTAAGCTGTAAAAACTCATGTTTACTGGTTGCTGACAATACTTTAGATGGTGAATGGTTTGTACTTGTATAGCACTTTATCAAGACCTGAGGACACCAAAGCACTTCACACTACAATCAGTCATATACACATTCACACACTGACAGTGTTGAGCTACATTGTTGCTGCCATACAATCAGCTCCACCGAGCCCTCTGACCACCATCAGTCCGACCAGGACTAGTTTATACCTGTTTTCATTCACGGTTCCAGCACTGCTCGGTTTCGCTCCAATCAACGTCGCTCCACTTGGCCTAAAACCTGTTGTGCTTCCATTGTTCCAGCGTCGAGTGCTGTGCAAAGTAAAATAAAAACACTCACCGTCACACATCATGTAATACCATGAGACATCATGTGATGTTGTGGAGTCCAGACTACCCTCCGGTCCACAACTCGCAGGACAATGTCAGGAATCCTTGGCATCCATGATTTTGAACCACTACCACGGCTTTCAGTTTGACCCTCTTCAAACATTGTAGTCCTCAATATTTCTGTAGTCAAGTTTTCTGAGCTTTTCAAGGTTTTTCCAAGAAGAGATGGTCAATAGCCAAAAATGAGTGTTTTTGTTTGCCAAAAATCCCCCGCGGCAGCTGCTCGATTAGTTTTTGAAAGACAAAAAACACCAATTTTTGCCTGTTGAGCATTTTTTAGTGTGGGACTATGTTCAGTAAGATCTGTAAAATATATTTCCTCTGAGTGAAATACAGTCATTTTAACGCCCCAACAAGCTTTCGCCTCAACAAGCTTTCGCCCCAACAAGCTTTCGCCTCAACACGCTTTCGCCCCAACAAGCTTTCTCCTCAACACGCTTTCTCCTCAACTTGCTTTCTCCTCAACATGCTTTCTCCTCAACACGCTTTCTCCTCAACATGCTTTCTCCTCAACATGCTTTATCCTCAACATGCTTTCTCGTCAACACGCTTTCACCTCAACATGCTTTCTTGTCAACATGCTTTATCCTCAACATGCTTTCTCCTCAACATGCTTTATCCTCAACATGCTTTCTCCTCAACATGCTTTATCCTCAACATGCTTTCTCGTCAACACGCTTTCACCTCAACACGCTTTCTCTTCAACATGCTTTCTTGTCAACATGCTTTATCCTCAACACATTTTCTTCTCAACATGCTTTCTCTTCAACATGCTTTCTCCTCAACATGCTTTCTCCTGAACACGCTTTCTCCTCAACATGCTTTCTCGTCAACACACTTTCTCCTCAACATACTTCTTCCTCAACATGCTTTCTCCTGAACACTCTTTCTCCTCAACATGCTTTCTCCTGAACACACTTTGTACTCAACATGCTTTCTTCTCAACATCCTTTCTACTCAACAGGCTTTCACCTGAACACACTTTCTCCTCAACACGCTTTCTCTTCAAAATGCTTTCTCCTCAACACGCTTTCTCATGAACAGGCTTTCTCCTCAACATGCTTTCTCCTCAACATGCTTTCTCCTCAACATGCTTTATCCTCAACACGCTTTCTCCTCAACATGCTTTCTCTTCAACATGCTTTCTCCTCAACATGCTTTATCTTCAACATGTTTTCTCTTCAACATGCTTTCTCCTCAACATACTTGTTCCTCAACATGCTTTCTCCTGAACACGCTTTCACCTCAACATGCTTCTTCCTCAGCAAGTTTTCTCCTCAACAGGCTTTCCCCTGAACACACTTTCTCCTCAACACGCTTTCTCCTCAACATGCTTTCTCCTCAACATGCTTTCTCGTCAACATGCTTTCTCCTCAACATGCTTTATCCTCAACATTCTTTCTTGTCAACATGCTTTCTCCTCAACATGCTTTCTCCTCAACATGCTTTCTCGTCAACATGCTTTCTCGTCAACACGCTTTATCCTCAACATGCTTTCTCCTCAACATGCTTTATCCTCAACATTCTTTCTCGTCAACATGCTTTCTCCTCAACATGCTTTCTCCTCAACATGCTTTCTCGTCAACATGCTTTCTCCTCAACATGCTTTATCCTCAACATTCTTTCTCGTCAACACGCTTTCTCCTCAACATGCTTTCTCCTCAACATGCTTTCTCGTCAACATGCTTTCTCCTCAACATGCTTTATCCTCAACATTCTTTCTCGTCAACACGCTTTCTCCTCAACAGGCTTTATCCTCAACACGCTTTCTCCTCAACATGCTTTATCCTCAACATGCTTTCTCCTCAACATGCTTTCTCCTCAACATGCTTTCTCCTCAACATGCTTTCTCGTCAACACGCTTTCTCCTCAACATGCTTTATCCTCAACACGCTTTCTCCTCAACATGCTTTCTCGTCAACATGCTTTCTCCTCAACATGCTTTATCCTCAACACGCTTTCTCCTCAACATGCTTTATCCTCAACACGCTTTCTCCTCAACATGCTTTCTCGTCAACATGCTTTCTCCTCAACATGCTTTATCCTCAACACGCTTTCTCCTCAACATGCTTTATCCTCAACACGCTTTCTCCTCAACATGCTTTCTCGTCAACACGCTTTCTCCTCAACATGCTTTATCCTCAACACGCTTTCTCCTCAACATGCTTTCTTGTCAACATGCTTTCTCCTCAACATGCTTTATCCTCAACACGCTTTCTCCTCAACATGCTTTCTCTTCAACATGCTTTATCCTCAACACGCTTTCTCCTCAACATGCTTTCTCCTCAACATGCTTTATCCTCAACACGCTTTCTCCTCAACATGCTTTATCTTCAACATGTTTTCTCTTCAACATGCTTTCTCCTCAACATGCTTTCTCCTCAACATGCTTTCTCCTCAACATTCTTTCTCCTCAACATGCTTTCTCCTCAACATGCTTTATCCTCAACACGCTTTCTCCTCAACATGCTTTCTCCTCAACATGCTTTCTCCTCAACATGCTTTCTCCTCAACATGCTTTCTCCTCAACATGCTTTCTCCTCAACATGCTTTCTCCTCAACATGCTTTATCCTCAACACGCTTTCTCCTCAACATGCTTTCTCGTCAACATGCTTTCTCCTCAACATGCTTTATCCTCAACACGCTTTCTCCTCAACATGCTTTATCCTCAACACGCTTTCTCCTCAACATGCTTTCTCGTCAACACGCTTTCTCCTCAACATGCTTTATCCTCAACACGCTTTCTCCTCAACATGCTTTCTTGTCAACATGCTTTCTCCTCAACATGCTTTATCCTCAACACGCTTTCTCCTCAACATGCTTTCTCTTCAACATGCTTTATCCTCAACACGCTTTCTCCTCAACATGCTTTCTCCTCAACATGCTTTATCCTCAACACGCTTTCTCCTCAACATGCTTTATCTTCAACATGTTTTCTCTTCAACATGCTTTCTCCTCAACAAGCTTTCTCCTCAACATGCTTTATCTTCAACATGTTTTCTCTTCAACATGCTTTCTCCTCAACATGCTTTCTCCTCAACATGCTTTCTCCTCAACATTCTTTCTCCTCAACATGCTTTCTCCTCAACATGCTTTCTCCTCAACACGCTTTCTCCTCAACATGCTTTCTCCTCAACATGCTTTCTCCTCAACATGCTTTCTCCTCAACATGCTTTATCCTCAACATGCTTTCTCCTCAACATGCTTTCTCCTCAACATGCTTTATCCTCAACACGCTTTCTCCTCAACATGCTTTATCCTCAACACGCTTTCTCCTCAACATGCTTTCTCCTCAACATGCTTTCTCCTCAACATGCTTTCTCCTCAACAAGCTTTCTCCTCAACATGCTTTATCTTCAACATGTTTTCTCTTCAACATGCTTTCTCCTCAACATGCTTTCTCCTCAACATGCTTTCTCCTCAACATGCTTTCTCTTCAACATGCTTTCTCCTGAACATGCTTTATCCTCAACATGCTTTATCCTCAACACGCTTTCTCCTCAACATGCTTTCTCGTCAACATGCTTTCTCGTCAACATGCTTTATCCTCAACACGCTTTCTCCTCAACATGCTTTCTCGTCAACATGCTTTCTCCTCAACATGCTTTCTCCTCAACATGCTTTCTCGTCAACATGCTTTCTCGTCAACATGCTTTCTCCTCAACATGCTTTACATAGCCATGTAATTTCAATTAGTTTAACAGAACAATGAAATAAAAGGACCATGGGGGAACCATCATGGTCTTCTTGGAGAAGTTGGTTTAGTCTGAAAATCGGTGTCATGTCCTCAGAAGAAGAATTCACTCACATCAACTCTTCACCCATGTTTGTTTAATCATCTCACACCATTTAACGGTGCTGCTTTATGCGCTCCACCAACTGGACTCAGTACAAAGCTAAGTGGAGTTCTGTTTTGTGTTCACTTGCACATGGAAATCTGATGTTTACAGTATAAACACAGTTTGAGACATCTAAGAAGAGAAAATCTTCTTAATTAGCTGTTTTTGTTTGGATTATGTATATATTCATATGGAGTTATGTAGCAGTGTGAAGCTTTGGCTCTACAGATTTACAGAACGCATCATGAACAAAGAAAACTACCATGACCCCATGGTCCCTCAGCCTTACGGCTGCAGCTGGAGAACCCTGACCCGCCCTTTTAAGAACCTTCTGGGTTTTCTCTTGGTGCTCTTGGACAGTTTCTTCCTCCAGGATGTTTCTCTGATGAACTCTTGACAGTCAGAGCTCCAGAACAACACCATGCTTACTTGGACTGATCTCACATTATATTCTATTGTAAAATCAATTAAAAAAGATATTCTTTATTATTGAGAGCAAATTGTACCGGAGTCAAATTCCTTGCTTTACTGCACAAACACAATAAAGCTGGTTCTGACTCTGATTGTGATGTAGAGCTGAACAGAACCAGCCTTATTTGGTTTTCAGTGTTGGGACCACACAGCCATGGGTGTTCCACACTAAAACTCCGGTACATACTTTCCTGGAGTTTTTCAAAATAAAGTGCATTAACCTTCTTCCAGCACAGCCAGGAAATGGGGTAACTGCGGACTTCCTGTGGCGCCAATACCCAAATAAAAGCCCCACCTTTCCACAAGTCTTTCTCTTCCACACCGATGACCATCGGGTCAGGAGGGAACACAGCGCGCTGAATGTCTTTTGCTGGCAAAAGGACATAAATTCAACTGGATCCAAGGACCGATCATTTGCAAAAGTTAAGTAGAATGAAATACTGTCTGTGTATCCGGTATTTTCATTCATGAACGGAGAAATTAAGGTGTAAGAGTTGCTTACATTTTCTCTTCGAGGCCCCACAGAAGCAAACGGTGTTCCGAGAGAAGCTGTTTCGACAAGCCGAGTCTGGAGGAAAGACGACGGCCGCAACCGTGTTTACGGTAACGAACAGCTGGTCACCTTCTGATCGGGAGAAACTGAGGAAGTTAGCGGGAAGCTAACTCTTTGTTCACGACGGATATCTTCTTCAAACTTCGCCTTGGGACGACATTCCATCAACAGCTTCAGAGGTTGGGTTTTGGGCAGATTAACAGATTGGTTTAGGATGAAATGATCTAAACGTTTTCATGTTATGAAGTTTGTTTTGTGGAACTCGGCTATCTTGGTGCTAGCATGCTACCTGTAGCACCGAGGCCGGTTCGGGTTCTTTGTATGTTTTAAAGCTAAGATAAACTTTATTTAAAGGGTGGTTTTAACCAGAACATTGCTCATAACGCGCCATCAGCGCTTATGCATTTTAACCCTTTTATTAACCTGGTATTTTAAAGGTATGTGTTGATTCTGGCGCTAAGCTATCTTCTAGCTTAGCACTTTAGCTAGCTTCTTTGTTAGCCCAACGGCCAGCCGGTAAGAACACGTGTGCTAGCATTAAGGCTAGTCAACAGAAAGGTTGTTAGTTTTCAAGCTAGTGAATAATAGTCCCTGAACATCATTTACTAAAGTTGATAACTAAGTAAACACCATTAAGCCCCATTTCTCCAGAAAGATTTGGCTCTTTTCCAAAATACTCAATAATATTTCTTTAAATATTTCAATAACTAAAGGCAGCTAATTAGACACCGTTGAGAATTAGTCATCCAGGAGGTTGGTTTTATTCAGCAGATCATTATTTAAAACATTATTTTATTAAAATAATATTTTATCTGATCTTACATTGTGAATGGTTGTCTAAATGTTTGCTGATTATTGTCTAAGTTGGTTCCAAGACTAACTTAACTTCACTTCCAGATTCTTCAAGATAATCCTTGGTTCTCAAACATAAACATTTCATGGTAATGTTGCATCACTCTTTTTGGTCATAATTATCAATCATCTTTAATCAACTTGTTTATATTGTATATAGTCCATTAGTCTTCATTATTCTTTAATTCTGCTTGGTAGTTTAGTTGGATTGTTTTAGCAAAGTAAAGAGTTTGTTGATTGAAATATGTTTGACTTTGAGTTGACTTATTTTTGTTAATAAATTCTTGTATTTTTAAGAAATTGTGTGAATTCATTCCATATATGTGCAGAGTTTATGCTGTTCAATAATGTCAGAGCTCGTCTCACACTTTTCTATTTTGTCCTAATACCATCGCCTTACTGGGCTGGTATTCACAGGACAACCCTTAATAGACCGAAATATTATTTGGTACAATATTAATATTAAATAATATTCTCAGATTCATATTTACAACATCAGTTAGACTGAACTGGACTACATGGATCTGCAATACATTGGACTGGATTGTGCTCTGACTGATTTCAACAGAGCCTACATTATATAATACATACTGAATAAACTGGACTGATTGGACCGGGGTTCTGCAACCTGCGTCTGAGAAACTCTTAATAATTTAGACTAAAACTGATAAATAAATGGACTGAACTTATATAACACTTTTCCAGTCATACAGACCAGTCAAAGCACTTTACACTAGAGCCACATTCACCCAATCGCCCTCACTAACGCTCACACATTCATACACCGATACGCAAATCAGGAGGCAACTTGAGGTTAAGTGCCTTGCCCAGGGGCACATTGACATATGGCAGGAGGAAGCTGGAATCAAACCCACAACCTTCTCATTGCAAGACGACTACTCTTCCTACTGAGCCACAGTCGTAGTAGTGGTTCTCCAACAGAATAACACTAACAGTACCAGTAATATAATGTAGATTTATTGTTTGTTTTTTACATAATTTTCCACAAATAGCAACAACCCATAGAAGAAAATGGATCCAGCCTGTTTTTGCTAAAGTTTTTGCTTTATTTTAAAACAGAATCAGATTTACTAAAGTATATATTTATCAAAAATGATAAGTTGTCTGCTTTCGAAGCCGTACAATTAGCGGCTCTAAACGAGCCTATTAACCTGGACCTGGGGCAGAAATGGTTCTTTGGGTCATAAAGGTTGTTGACCCAGGACTGGACTATATGCAGGTGGTTTCCAAGATGGATTTGAACTGGGATTCACTGGACTGGATTCATTCTGGACAAACTGGTCAGATTTAGATGCTGACTTCAGTTGGACTGGAGTTGTTTTCTTTCATATCATAAATGATTATGTTATTTTGCTGTAATTAGATGGACTGAATCTGGAACTGGTCTAAATTGGATTTTTTTAAAACTGGGTTTATTGGACATCCCTGCATTAGAACTCAGTTGAACTGGATTCAATTGGTATAAACTGGGAGTAGCTCGTTCCTAGTATGACCAGTTTGGGTGAACTGGAGTGAATTGGATTTAATGAGCTTAAACCTGTATGGATTAATTTGGAATAAATGGACTGAAACTGGGTTACAGCTGATTTGGACCAGGGTGGTACTGTTGGCCATAATGGGATGAACTGGTATGATTGTTTAAATCAGGAGTGTTCTTTATAATCAGTCAGTCAGTCATTTTCTGTACCGCTTATTCCATAGTGGGTTGCGGGGAAGCTGGTGCCTATCTCCAGCAGTCTATGGGCGAGAGGTGGGGTTCACCCTGGATAGGTCACCAGTCCATCACAGGTTCTTTATAATAATTGGATTAAATTGGACTGGCTTTATTTGAACATGAATGTTCTGGGTGTTCCGTGTAAAGTGCACAATGACTCTGGGGTCATTTCAGTTAGTGATCAGTCAAAGAAAGAAAGCTGAAGATGGTTTTTGGCACAAGAAACATCTCAACAGTCCATAAACTCAAACTAATGGAGTCATGATGATGTGATTTTATGGCTGATGGGATTCATAATTGCTTCAATCGATTTAACCTCATCAGACAATTATGAGCACCAGAAAGATAAGGAGAAACCCTGCATGGATGGATGGATGATTTCAGCATTAAATGTGATGAACTTTGTGTCTGCAAACCTTCAAGAGTTTGTCAATGAAACCAATGAGGTGTAGAAGAAAACACAGAAGAAGAACTTTATAGTTTTAGCGCTCATCAGATCTGCAGGCCTAAACCTTAACTGAACACACCCATTCTTACTTCCAAATCAGCCAATGAACCATAACATTATGACCACAAACAGGGACTTAACAGAGAAACCAAGAATGATGCTGTTTCTTGGCTTAATCACCCTTTTACCTTATGGATTTTTTGAGTTATTTAAAGCTCTCATCACTGGTTCTGTTTTTGATGCTAATTCATCTTTACAAATATAAATGTCAACTGTTTACTGTTTTGAGGTCTGTTTATAAGTGCAAACTGACATTTGGAGGGAACAATGGTTTAATGACACATTTGTTGATCAAGCTTGAGCTGATTAGCAGAACAACTGTTTTGTAAATCTGGCTAACTTTGTTCTTGTTGCCAGATGTTGCCATGTAGAACATACATACATTGCCAGTTTTGTGCAGGAACACATCCTAAAACTAAAACCTCCTGAAACTAAAGCACGTTGAACACATACAGGTCCTTCTCAAAATATTAGCATATTGTGATAAAGTTCATTATTTTCTATAATGTAATGATGAAAATTTAACATTCATATATTTTAGATTCATTGCACACTAACTGAAATATTTCAGGTCTTTTATTGTCTTAATACGGATGATTTTGGCATACAGCTCATGAAAACCCAAAATTCCTATCTCACAAAATTAGCATATTTCATCCGACCAATAAAAGAAAAGTGTTTTTAATACAAAAAACGTCAACCTTCAAATAATCATGTACAGTTATGCACTCAATACTTGGTCGGGAATCCTTTGGCAGAAATGACTGCTTCAATGCGGCGTGGCATGGAGGCAATCAGCCTGTGGCACTGCTGAGGTCTTATGGAGGCCCAGGATGCTTCGATAGCGGCCTTTAGCTCATCCAGAGTGTTGGGTCTTGAGTCTCTCAACGTTCTCTTCACAATATCCCACAGATTCTCTATGGGGTTCAGGTCAGGAGAGTTGGCAGGCCAATTGAGCACAGTGATACCATGGTCAGTAAACCATTTACCAGTGGTTTTGGCACTGTGAGAAGGTGCCAGGTCGTGCTGAAAAATGAAATCTTCATCTCCATAAAGCTTTTCAGCAGATGGAAGCATGAAGTGCTCCAAAATCTCCTGATAGCTAGCTGCATTGACCCTGCCCTTGATAAAACACAGTGGACCAACAACAGCAGCTGACACGGCACCCCAGACCATCACTGACTGTGGGTACTTGACACTGGACTTCTGGCATTTTGGCATTTCCTTCTCCCCAGTCTTCCTCCAGACTCTGGCACCTTGATTTCCGAATGACATGCAGAATTTGCTTTCATCCGAAAAAAGTACTTTGGACCACTGAGCAACAGTCCAGTGCTGCTTCTCTGTAGCCCAGGTCAGGCGCTTCTGCCGCTGTTTCTGGTTCAAAAGTGGCTTGACCTGGGGAATGCAGCACCTGTAGCCCATTTCCTGCACACGCCTGTGCACGGTGGCTCTGGATGTTTCTACTCCAGACTCAGTCCACTGCTTCCGCAGGTCCCCCAAGGTCTGGAATCGGCCCTTCTCCACAATCTTCCTCAGGGTCCGGTCACCTCTTCTCGTTGTGCAGCGTTTACTGCCACACTTTTTCCTTCCCACAGACTTCCCACTGAGGTGCCTTGATACAGCACTCTGGGAACAGCCTATTCGTTCAGAAATTTCTTTCTGTGTCTTACCCTCTTGCTTGAGGGTGTCAATAGTGGCCTTCTGGACAGCAGTCAGGTCGGCAGTCTTACCCATGATTGGGGTTTTGAGTGATGAACCAGGCTGGGAGTTTTAAAGGCCTCAGGAATCTTTTGCAGGTGTTTAGAGTTAACTCGTTGATTCAGATGATTAGGTTCATAGCTCGTTTAGAGACCCTTTTAATGATATGCTAATTTTGTGAGATAGGAATTTTGGGTTTTCATGAGCTGTATGCCAAAATCATCTGTATTAAGACAATAAAAGACTTGAAATATTTCAGTTAGTGTGCAATGAATCTAAAATATATGAATGTTAAATTTTCATCATGACATTATGGAAAATAATGAACTTTATCACAATATGCTAATATTTTGAGAAGGACCTGTATTGTTAAACTGATAAGTTAAACCAACAGAAATTTAATTAACAATAATCTTTATTGGTCATTGCACATGTACATTACAATGAAATTTGTCCTCTGCATTCATTTAACCCATCCCTTATAGGGGCTGCCACTGTGCGGCGCCCGGGGAGCATTCTGAGGCTAAGGTTCTTGTTCAGGGAGCCAGAGTGGCAATCTGTGGGATACAAACCTGGCCCCTTGTGTTGCCTCTGGAACACAAACCTCCTGTTCAAACCACTAGGCCACCACTCACCCATAATTGATAGTTGATAACTGAGCAGCATTCTCTTTATACAGGCAGGATTGTCAGTTCCACAAGAATGTCTAAAAATGTATAATCTGCAATACAGAGCTGCAATAACTCAACTATTAGGTCTGTAGCTGAATAATTTCATGAGGAAATTAACCTCCTGGTCATCATTACACTGGTGAAGGTTCTACAAGCTGTTGAAGGAGATTCTATAGGAGGCTGCAGGAGGTTATGTGGGTCGCTGGATCATGATGTGGACTTGTACCCTATGATTGTGTTTTAAACAGATGGCAGTGAACATGTTGGACAAGAGACACGGTAAGGACATTCAAACGGAGACAAGAGAGAGAGAGAGACAAATGGATCTAAACCAGAACCTGCCACAGAGTTAACCAAGAGTTAACAGGACATGTGGTGACAGGAAAGCACAGTACAAAGCCCCAGAACAGAACCATATAGGTCCATGTAATGATTCTAAATCCAGATTATAAACATCCCGTCTGATTACAGTGAACGTTAGGAAACCTGATGTAAACCTTCCTGCTCAGTCTGAAGGGTAACCAGAGACAGCTGAGATACATGAGAAGCACTCAGGGGTCTCCCATTGAAAAGTGTGAGGGTTGGTGAGGGTGGGAGCTCACCTGCTGTCTGATGGAGTATTGGATAAGGTCCATTTATCAGCTGCAGCTTGCTGAGAGATGGGCCTGCCAGCATATCCAGCGCTCACAACGGGCTGGCTTGAATAAATAATGGGAGTCAGGGAGAAGCCCCAACGCTGACTGCCACTGTCAGCTCCATGATGAATCAGTCTGGATGGGATGAAGCTTCTTTGTCTCCGTTCTGGATAAAGTGACAGCCATGGCTTCTCCATGGAGGTTACGGCATTGTTCTCCAGATTATCCTCTTTAGTTCTTACAATGCTGGATAAAAACACACATTCAGCTTAAAGGTTTTTCTTATTTACTTTTCAGGTTTACTAGAAAAAATACATAAATGTCTAAATAATTGTGGAAAACATCCAGCAAATAAAGTCTAAATTACGTGATTTAATTAGGCCAACTTAAATGTGGACTTCAATCTATCCATCATCTAACTGAAGACTCTGCATGCTGCCAATTTTTAAACCCATAAATTGATCCATCAGAAAAGTAGATTAGAATCAGAGCAATGAAGATCCTCGGTCCAGCTGGTTAGAGGTGTGAAGCATCCTTGCTTTGGTAACATGTTGCATCTACTGAACAGTAAGAGTTAGCCAAGGATACAAAGTGGAAGAGATGTCTGTGAAAGCAAGTCCAGCCCAGGATCCATCAGCTTGTAGAACCTTCTTCAGCAGCAGTGAGTCCTGTTGTGTTAACACACCCCTGTAGGCTCCTGCTTTTATTGAAAAGAAGCATTTGGTGGGTTTACTGAACAACTCCTTACATCCTCTGGAAGCCTCTTGGGTGTACTTACTTTTTTACACTTAGGTTTTCTATCTTGGCTTATTGTAATGATTATTAAAAGTTTGTTCTGTGTTTTCATAAATGTGATTTGGAGTTCTTTTAGAACCTAAAATCAGAATGTCTTCATGAGGTTCTGATATGTCAAACAGTAGAATTTAAAGATGATGTATTTTGAGATGATTTGTGTTGACCCTGATTACTTGGTCTAATCTGTATTGAGACGAGATTTGATTGATTCTTGGTGTGAAGAGCTGTTAGATGGAACCTCGTTGAGCCTGAAGGTGGTTGCAGACATGCAGGGATCAGTGGTTACAGCTTCCTTCAGTGTTTTCTCGGCTCTCAGGAATGTGCGCAGCTTGGTGCTGCTGATGGAGTTTATGACGGTTCAGCTCTTCCAGGTTTGTGTGACGATGACAACCACAGCAGCTGCAGAGAAGAAAATGCTGCTTTTTAGGGACCGAGTTCTCCAGATGACATGCTTCCTCACCTACAGCACTCTGATGAAGAAACCTGCTGCTGAAGAAACATCAGCTGGTTTTAAACTTTGTGAACCTCTCTCCTGTTTTTTTTTTCCCATTTCCTCTTTATTTACCCTCCTAGTGAGATCAGAAGTAGATGATATCGAGCAGGTGTGCAGACATGAGCAGTAGTTGCATCAGTGGTGTCTTAAAACGATGAAGTATTAGCGACTAACAGCAAAATTAACTACAGACTAAAGAAGCTGAATCTTTATAATGTTATACAACATTGTAAATATGGATCAGGTACTTTACAACTAAGCTTTACAACTTTGCACATCTATTTAATAAACTGGTAATGACAGAAGGATTTACATATTTAAAGTTACAAAACAAGGTCCTGCACAGTTTAAGTTTCACAAAACAGATTTTTTCCTGTAATATGTTGGTGATTAGACCTTCATCAGGCTAAAAATGTGTCACCACTTTTTAGCCTGAAGAACCAAACTGTCTCCCTCAGGTGAAATGAAACTGATTAGGAGGTTCAAGAGCAAACCAGGAACAACCACATCTCAAGCCTGCCATGAACTGAAGGCTGTGGACCAGTGTCTCTGTCCACAGTGAAGCCAGTTAGAATCACCATGGACTAAGTGGATGCTAGTCATGAAAGAAAAGAATCAACACCTTTAATCTGGACTGAAGTCTGCATCTGTCCATATGGAGAAGTCAAATGTCTTCTGGAGAAATCTTTGATGATGACTGTGCTTTATCAAGTGTCTTTCAGCTTCACCTCAGATGCGCTCTGGTGGGTCTCCCCTGCTTGGTGCCGGGTGGGGTTGGTGCAGAACCAGGGCCGCTGTGCAGGGGGTGGCGGTGTGGCTGGGTTTGGGGGGCTCTGTGCCCTGCGTCTTGCTCTGTGCCTCTTTGACCTGGGGGCTGCTGGTCCTGAGCCTTCATGGCGACCCAGTTCTATGCGGGGCGTATGTCTGCCCTGGGACGATGCTTTATGTCTGGCTGTCTGGGACTGCTGTGGCCTTCCAGAGCCGGGTCTACCTAACCTTTGCTGCTCTTAGGTGCTGTGGATTGCAGGCCTTGTGCTGCTCTTATCACATTTACAAATGTGCACTTACAGGGGTTGGACAATGAAACTGAAACACCTGTCATTTTAGTGTGGGAGGTTTCATGGCTAAATTGGACCAGCCTGGTAGCCAGTCTTCATTGATTGCACATTGCACCAGTAAGAGCAGAGTGTGAAGGTTCAATTAGCAGGGTAAGAGCACAGTTTTGCTCAAAATATTGAAATGCACACAACATTATGGGTGACATACCAGAGTTCAAAAGAGGACAAATTGTTGGTGCACGTCTTGCTGGCGCATCTGTGACTAAGACAGCAAGTCTTTGTGATGTATCAAGAGCCACGGTATCCAGGGTAATGTCAGCATACCACCAAGAAGGACGAACCACATCCAACAGGATTAACTGTGGACGCAAGAGGAAGCTGTCTGAAAGGGATGTTCGGGTGCTAACCCGGATTGTATCCAAAAAACATAAAGCCACGGCTGTCCAAATTACGGCAGAATTAAATGTGCACCTCAACTCTCCTGTTTCCACCAGAACTGTCCGTCAGGAGCTCCACAGGGTCAATATACACGGCCGGGCTGCTATAGCCAAACCTTTGGTCACGCATGCCAATGCCAAACGTCGGTTTCAATGGTGCAAAGAGCGCAAATCTTGGGCTGTGGACAATGTGAAACATGTATTGTTCTCTGATGAGTCCACCTTTACTGTTTTCCCCACATCCAGGAGAGTTACGGTGTGGAGAAGCCCCAAAGAAGCGTACCACCCAGACTGTTGCATGCCCAGAGTGAAGCATGGGGGTGGATCAGTGATGGTTTGGGCTGTCATATCATGGCATTCCCTTGGCCCAATACTTGTGCTAGATGGGCACGTCACTGCCAAGGACTACCGAACCATTCTTGAGGACCATGTGCATCCAATGGTTCAAACATTGTATCCTGAAGGCGGTGCCTTGTATCAGGATGACAATGCACCAATACACACAGCAAGACTGGTGAAAGATTGGTTTGATGAACATGAAAGTGAAGTTGAACATCTCCCATGTCCTGCACAGTCACCAGATCTAAATATTATTGAGCCACTTTGGGGTGTTTTGGAGGAGCGAGTCAGGAAACGTTTTCCTCCACCAGTATCATGTAGTGACCTGGCCACTATCCTGCAAGAAGAATGGCTTAAAATCCCTCTGACCACTGTGCAGGACTTGTATATGTCATTCCCAAGATGAACTGATGCTGTATTGGCTGCAAAAGGAGGCCCTACACCATACTAATAAATTATTGAGGTCTAAAACCAGGTGTTTCAGTTTCATTGTCCAACCCCTGTATGTAGAAGGGAAAACAACCAAACACAGCAAAAATCCACATCTCAAGTGGTGTCTAAGGTCAGAGCAAAGAGATGTGGTAGGTAATTCCATTTCTGAGGAGCTACAACCAAAAAGGTAACCATTTTTGTTGGTTTTATTTTAGTCAACTGCCTCAAATGATAAAAGCTGGATCTGACGACCCCCCTGATCTGAGCATCAAGTTTAAACTCTTTGTAGACTTTACCCCAAGATTAGTGATGGTTCTCTGAGTGCAGTTAGCCAGGGGTCTGTATCCATGGGGAGGGTTTCACCTGGGCTAAGCTGTAAAAACTCATGTTTACTGGTTGCTGACAATACTTTAGATGGTGAATGGTTTGTACTTGTATAGCACTTTATCAAGACCTGAGGACACCAAAGCACTTCACACTACAATCAGTCATATACACATTCACACACTGACAGTGTTGAGCTACATTGTTGCTGCCATACAATCAGCTCCACCGAGCCCTCTGACCACCATCAGTCCGACCAGGACTAGTTTATACCTGTTTTCATTCACAGTTCCAGCACTGCTCGGTTTCGCTCCAATCGACGTCGCTCCACTTGGCCTAAAACCTGTTGTGCTTCCATTGTTCCAGCGTCGAGTGCTGTGCAAAGTAAAATAAAAACACTCACCGTCACACATCATGTAATACCATGAGACATCATGTGATGTTGTGGAGTCCAGACTACCCTCCGGTCCACAACTCGCAGGACAATGTCAGGAATCCTTGGCATCCATGATTTTGAACCACTACCACGGCTTTCAGTTTGACCCTCTTCAAACATTGTAGTCCTCAATATTTCTGTAGTCAAGTTTTCTGAGCTTTTCAAGGTTTTTCCAAGAAGAGATGGTCAATAGCCAAAAATGAGTGTTTTTGTTTGCCAAAAATCCCCCGCGGCAGCTGCTCGATTAGTTTTTGAAAGACAAAAAACATCAATTTTTGCCTGTTGAGCATTTTTTAGTGTGGGACTATGTTCAGTAAGATCTGTAAAATATATTTCCTCTGAGTGAAATACAGTCATTTTAACGTAGATATCTGTCAGTTTGGCTGAGAAGTTATCTTTTTAGTTACTTTGTACTGAGCACAGGACTATCTGTGCTATACGTTTTAAAATATGATATTTCAACCCCCATTTATTGAGTTAAATCGATCACATTACAGTTAAGTCACAGATTGGTGCCAATTCTAACAAGCTTATTGCAAACAAATGGCCCAAACTTTATTTTTATTGCCATATTCCTGTTCAGAATTAAAATTTGAGGATATTTCCGACACATCTTTGTTGTAACCTTAGGCATACAACAGTTTTAGTGTCAATATAGTTTTACTCCAAGGACTAAACCACAGAGAAAGATACTCAGAAGGAGACAATGAAGCAGCCCTGGTTAGTTTTGGAACAACACCGGCTCTGCTGTGGTGTGTCACCTAACAAGATAAACATTCACTGTTGTTCCTTCATTGTTATTCCTTTTTCCAAGTCAATCCAAAGCTTTGATTGATTCCCATTTCCGTCCATGAACTGTTGGTTTGATCTCCATTTATACTCAGTGTGCATTCAGCAGAAACGGATCAATTGTTGCATTCTTATTCTTGATAATTAATTAACACCTTTTGTAGCATAGTGCAAAGAGTTGGTCCTGAATAGCTGGTTGCAAGAGAGGAACTATTTGTCAGGATCTGTGCCATGACTGTGTTTGGTGCTGTTTACTGTACTTAGCCTCTAGATGGCGTTTGAACCTGGAGGAAGGTGACAGGTGTTCTCTATCTCCCTGATCATCTGCTGAGGAGTATTTAAGGAGGAGGCTGCCAGCAACTCGCTGCCAGAGTGTTGTCTTAGTGGTATATCTCAAGCGACAATTATCCTTGCCCTGACTTTGCTTTGTCTTTGCCTTCTTGTAATTTTGGATTTTTCTACCCAGTAGGATATTACCTGAACCTGACTTCGTCCTCAGCATCAAACACTGTTTGGGTTGTTGACTTCTGGAGAAGAGCTCTCCAACTTCATGAACAAAGACTCAAGCCTCCTGTTACTTCATTGGATTAAATCGGCTGGCAGCCTCCTGATTCCTTTGTTCCTTGGACCACCTCCAGCGAACCCTGTCCATCCTCCTTCGTCCACAGCACCTTCACCAGAAACTCCTGATCCACTGACGTCCCTTGCATTCCAGTATTCACCATCTCCAGTCACACGGGTACACCACCTCTTGGTCTCTCCACCCCCCTCTGGCGGATCTCTCCTTCATCCCAGTAAGAAAAAATCATTGTTTAGAACATTACTCTTGAATTTTCCCCTGCTTACCATTCTACTTATTTTACAGTTGCATCCCGGTTCCAGTCCCCTGCATTCCTCAGTATTATTGTAAATACAATCCTTGCCGTCAAACTCTGTCTCCTGATTGCTTTCTGCATGTGGGTCAAAGCTGTTAAAAACATTATGACACTATTGGTTTATTACATTTTTACATAGATAAAGAGAAGGTGTTTGTGTTTTGTGTAAAAGTTATAATCTGTCAGCTTAGGTTAGTGTTTCACAGCATTCGGTTAAACGGTTGATAACATGGTGACATTTAGCCTGGTTTTGGTAAATATTTATCACTTATTTATGAGTGCTGTTAGCCAATGATCACAACCCCACAGTGTATCTCTATCTATTCGTAAGAAATAATTCTTGGTTAGAACTTTAAATTATAATTTTGATAAATGTTTATAATCAATAATCCTTACACAATTTGATCCTCATTAAATCAGACTAAAATTCTTATTATTGCTAATTGTCAGAATAATGAGATTGTTTAGTGCAGATTAAGACGTTTCCATCCATCTCCTTAGTATTTGGTAAAATTCTCTTTAAACTGTCTGATTAGGGTCAGATGTTCTGGGTTTCCTTCTACAAGCTTCTCACAATAATTTGCTGGAATTTTGGTCCATTCCTCCTGACAGAACTGGTGCAACTGGATCAAGTTGGTAGAACCCCTTGCTCACACACCTTTTCAGCGCTGACCACTAATGTTCACTGGACCCGAGATCAGGACTTTGTGATGGACACTCCAGAACTTGGACTTTGTTGTCCTTCAGCCTCTTAGTAACTAATCTGTTTTCCGCCATATCAGTCCCTGTGTGCTTTCGATAATTAACACTTCACTGGCCTCTGGTCAAGTACCCACTTACCTTAAGAATGATGTCATTCACCCACTTTTAAAGAAACCCAAGCTTGACCCTTCTATTTTCAACAGTTATAGACCAATTTCAAAATTACCCCTTTTATCTAAGATTCTGGAAAAGGTTGTATCTATGCAGCTGATAGCCTTCATGGACAAACACAATATTCTTGACAAATATCAGTCTGGTTTTCGTAAGTTTCATTCCACAGAAACAGCTCTTGTTAGAGTTTCTAGCGATATCTTGTTGCGTAGTGATGCAGGAGAGTGTTCTGCTGTGCTGATGTTGGACCTTACTTCTGCCTTCGATACTGTTGACCATCATATCTTGCTCGATAGGCTGAGGCATTGGGTGGGTGTATCTGGTTCTGCTTTAGAGTGGTTCACTTATCTATCTGAACGATGCTTCTGTGTGGCTGCCTCTAGGTACAGGTCCTCTCCAGCCTCCCTTTCTCGTGGTGTCCCCCAAGGTTCTGTCCTAGGGCCCTTGTTATTTTTATTGTATTTGCTTCCTTTACAGCATATCCTGAGCACTTTGGAGGGCATTTCTTATCACTGTTATGCTGATGATATTCAGCTGTATATTTCCTTTAAGCCTGAACATGTTTTTAAGTTATAGTTGCTGATTGTATGTTTTCAATCTATCAAAAGTTGGATGGCTGATAACTTTCTCCAACTTAATGATGAAAAAACTGAAGTCCTTGTTTGTGCCCCTGATAGATTTATACCCAGGATAATGGAAGCTCTTGGTCCTCTTGGCAAATTTCCTAAATCTTCCATCAGGAACCTTGGTGTAACCTTTGACTCTGCTTTCTCCTTAGATACCCACATCAAATCTCTGGTTCACTCTTGTTTTTATCATTTACGGAACCTTGCTAAGTTAAGTCCCATTTCCTCACGTTTGGATTACTGTAATGCTTTATTTACCTGTCTTAGCAAAAACTACCTGGAACGTCTCCAGGTTGTTGAGAATGCTGCTGCTAGACTTCTGACAAAATCTTCTAAGTATTCCCACTCCACACCGTTACTCATCCAGCTGTACTGGCTCCCCATTAAATTCAGAGCTCAGTTTAAGATTCTGGTCCTGACTTATAGAGATCTTCACGGTCAAGCCCTAATTTATATCAGTGAACTCTTATATCCGTACAATCCCCCCAGGTCTCTGAGGTCATGCGATAAAGTCCTACTGGCTGTGCATCACACAAGGCTGAAAACTAAGGGTGATAGAGCTTTTGCAACAGTAGCTCCCCGTCTCTGGAACTCTATCACCTTGTGTATAAGGACTGCGGATACGGTGGTGTCTTTTAAAAAACAGCTAAAAACTCATCTTTTTAGGCTTGCGTTTGGTTAGTTTATTTTAGATTTTATCTTATCTTATTCTATTTTACATATATAAATATATTATTCCAATTGTACTTTGTATTAGTGTTGTGAAGCACTTTGTGATCTGTGTCTTGAGATGTGCTATATAAATAAAATTTTACTTACTTACTTACTTACTAATCTGCTGGTCTGCTGAGGGACATTGTCCATTTAGAAGACCCATCTGTGTCCAGCTTTAACTTCCTGCCTGATGTCTTCAGATGTTGCTTCAATATTTCCACATAATGTTCTTTCCTCATGATAACATGTATTCAGTGAAGTGCACCAGTCCCTCCTGCAGCAGAACACCACCCACAGCATGATGCTGCCACCCCCGTACTTCAGTTAGGATGGTGTTCTCAGGCTTCCAGCTTCCCTGTTTTTCCTCTAAACGTAATGATGGACATTATGTCCAAACACTGCAGGTTTAGTCTCATCAGACCACAGGACATGTCTCCAGTAATGAAGGTCTCTGTCCCTGAGTAATGGCTTCTTCCTCTCTGAGTGGCCTTTCAGCCCATGTTGGTCCAGGACTGGTTTTACTGTGGATAATGACTCTCCTACCAGCTTCAGCAGCATCTTCACAAGGTCTTCAGATATTGTTCTGGTGATGCTTCACACATTTATCACCAGGACCTGTTCATCTCTGGGTCACAGAACCTTTTAGTTTACTGTGATTTAATGGCAGACTGTGAGAAATAAATTTTGATGTGCCTTTTTGACAGCTTCATAAAATATCTGGTGTCAGATATAATTTCTTTAAACAGTTTAAAGTAATCTTTTTCTTTGGAAGAGCTGGAGCTCATCACCAAAGACCATCCAGATACCAGAGGAAAGCTGCTCAGTGTTAGAAGAAGGATCTGATTGCTGTGATGTTAATAAAGATTTTTCCATTGATTATTAAGAAAGGGATAAATATTAGCAATATGTCATTTTCTTTTTTTGTTTGATTAGCATTATGTTGTTTCTGATCTTCTGAAAGATGCCTGACTTATTTCCTTCAGTAACAAATGTCCTGGTCGAATGAAAATAATTTAAGATGTAAATCTGCCAGGGGTTTGAATACTTTGGGCTTTTACTGCAGATTTGCTCAGTTTATACCTCAGCCTTTATGTTTACATGTTGCTGGGTTGAGGTTCCCACAACGACCATCAGGAGAACTACTGCTGCAGGATAACAGCACACAGAGATGTTAAAGATCTTAAGAATTCAGAACCACCGAAGAACACTTGATTGTAATTTGCCAACAGCTCTGCATTATTTATGTGTAACTGGGACGCTCTGGCACCGGACCTTCATTACTGTTATCTGTAATAAATAGGTGTTGTTAGCGGCGCTGGGTGTCCTGCTGGTTCTAGCGCTGACAGAGACGAAGAGCTTCAATAAAGACTGAAGCTGCTTTAAGCCGGACCATCCATCTCTGTGAAACGGTACAGATGCAGATACTTTAGACTGATGCATCACTATGGCAACCATGTCTTTATTTCTTTGTCTGGATGTTTCAGACTTTTGCTGTCTTCTTAAATATATTTACCATAGACTGATGAAGATGCTGATGAGCTTCCTGTTGCATTCAATCACATGAAGAACCTCCAATTGACTTCTTTACTGGATCCCAGCACCTTGAACCCTGGACTATAAGTAAAACTGCACCTTTGCTGTATGTAGTGTCACCTGAAGGGAACCAGTGAACATTCCAAGTAGTTCTGCTTTAGTTAATTTATTCAGTCAGTCATTTTCTACCGCTTATTCCATAGTGGGTCACGGGGTAGCTGGTGCCTATCTCCAGCAGTCTATGGGCGAGAGGCGGGGTACACCCTGGACAGGTCGCCAGTCCATCGCAGGGCAACACACAAACAACCAAGCACACACTCATTCATACACCTAAGGGCAATTTAGAGCTACCAATTAACCTAACAGGCATGTCTTTGGACTGTGGGAGGAAGCTGGAGTACCCGGTGAGAACCCACGCATGCACAGGGAGAACATGCAAACTCCATGCAGAAAGACCCCTGGTCGGGAATCGAACCCAGGACCTTCTTGCTGCAAGGCAACAGTGCTACCAACTGCACCACCGTGCAGTTGGTAGCACGGTGGCGCTACCAGTCAAATGCAAATAAAAAGAGTAAATAAAAAGAGACAGAGAAATCCAACCAATGGTTCCAAAGCCAAATCCTGACTACGATGTCGGTCGAGGACGTAGAAAATGTCTACATATTTCGACATTTGATAACAGGAATTCTGCTTTTTGGAGTTGGTGGTTACCTGGCTTATCGAGTAATTCGCGAAACGTGGGCGGCTGTTCAAAGCGTTCCAATATTGCCTGCGATGTTGGTATTAAGTTTAAAGTCTCGCCTCTAAGCCTGTAGCTCAGAATAACCTAAGCCACTCTAACTATAAGCTTTATCAAAAAGGAAAGTTTTAAGCCTAGCCTTAAAAGTAGACAGGGTGTCTGCCTCACGGACTAAAACTGGGAGCTGGTTCCACAGGAGAGGAGCCTGATAACTAAAGGATCTGCCTCCCATTCTACTTCTAGAGACTCTAGGAACCACCAGTAAACCTGCAGTCTGAGAACAAAGTGCTCTGTTAGGAACATATGGACCAATCAGATCTCTGATGTATGATGGAGCTAGATCATTAAGGGCTTTATATGTGAGGAGGAGAATTTTAAATTCTATTCTGGATTTAACAGGGAGCCAATGAATGGAAGCTAAAATAGGAGAAATATGATCTCTCTTTTTAATTTTCATCAGAACTCTTGCTGCAGCATTTTTGAATCAGCTGAAGGCTTTTAACTGCATTTTGTGGACATCCTGATAGTAAAGAATTACAATAGTCCAGCCTTGAAGTAACAAATGCATGGACTAGTTTTTCAGCGTCATTCCTAGACAGGATATTTCTAATTTTGGCAATGTTCTGGAGATGAAAGAAGGAAATCCTAGAAACCTGTTTAATATGGGATTTAAATGACATGTCCTAGTCAAAAATAACACCAAGGTTTTTTACTTTATTACCAGAGGTCAATTTAATGCCATCCAGGTTAAGTGATTGACTAAGTAGTTTCTTTTTTAAAGACTCCGGTCCAAAGACGACAACTTCTGTCTTGTCTGAATTTAGAAGCAAACAATTTAAAGTCATCCAAGTTTGCCGACTGGATCAAATGCAGCACTGAGATCTAACAGAACCAGAACAGACACAAGTCCATTATCTGAGGCCATAAGAATATCATTAGTGACTTTCAGCAGAGCTGTTTCAGTGCTATGATGAGCTCTGAAGCCTGACTGAAACTCTTCAAACAGGTCATTGCTGTATAAATGTTCACACATTTGATTAGCAACTATTTTCTCAAGAATTTTAGATAAGAATGGAAGATTGGATATAGGTCTGTAATTTATTAAATCATCTCAATCAAGCGAAGGTTTCTTAAGTAAAGGTTTAATTACAGCTACCTTAAAAGCCTGTGGTTCTGATCCATTTACTAAAGATAGATTAATCATATCTAAAATGGGGCTGGTAATCAGAGGGAACACTTCCTTAAATAATTTGGTTGGGATTGGGTCTAACATACAAGTTGAAGGTTTAGATGAAGTTAATATTTCTGATAACTCAGGAAGCTCCACAGGATCAAAACAGTCCAAACACAGATCAGGTTCTACAGTTATTTCCAATGTTGTCTCACTTGCTGAGGATGAAGTAATTATCTTCAGCTCCACTTACTCAAGGTCAGGCTCCGTGGGCTCCCCGCAGGTGCCACGGCACGTAAGTCTGCGGTTTAATGTCCAGACCTGATATGATAATGTCATTCATCCTGGTGTACTGTTCCAGGTCTGCCAGTCGATTTTCCAATGCGTTGATTCTTTTTTTTTCTCTTCATTTTGTAGTTTTAACTCTTTAACTTCTTTCATAAGATCGATGATCACCTTTTGTTGTTCTAAGATTGTTGACAGTGCATTAGACATGTAATTCATCGATTTCCTGATGTCCATCAACTCCTCATGCATTGTTCCATTCATCCCTTTGGACTTGGCCATCTCCCATTTAGATCAGTTGGAGATCCCATTATGTACACAGAATAGCTAGTGCACCGGTAGCCAGGTGATTACTGCGGGTGAGCACATACACCTGTGTTTCAGCGGCTGCCTCTGTGAGGTTTTGTTAGCGGTCCAGCTAACTCCTCTTTAACGTTAGAGTTTGAATGTCAACAAGATGTCTGTGTCCAGAACAACTTTATCCTTTCTTCAGATGGCCATAAAATACGTCCATAGAAGATGGAGAGAGCACAGAGAGCTCACTCTGCAAACAGCTTTCATCCGGATTGGAAGAGATTAGTTCACTACAATCAGTAATCCAACCATTCATACACACATTCAAACACTGACTGTGGTGAGCTACTTTGTAACCACAGCTGCCCTGAGGCAGACTGACAGACGTGAGGCTGGCATACAATCGGTGCCACCGGATCTCTTACCACCAACATCAAGCAACGCCTGCTCTTTTAAAGGTTTTAAAATTAAATATTTGTAGCTATTGACTCATGTGACTGTGTTATTCTCTTCATTTGATACAATGGATCAAATAATTTTAATTTCTGATTTAGAGCAGTGAGTGGGCAATAGGGACGTGGAACTGGACTGGTTCAGATCTTTCTAGGCTAATCGAACTTTCTGTGTCAGCCTCGGGGACCATACAGGTCCTTCTCAAAATATTAGCATATTGTGATAAAGTTCATTATTTTCCATAATGTAATGATGAAAATTTAACATTCATATATTTTAGATTCATTGCACACTAACTGAAATATTTCAGGTCTTTTATTGTCTTAATACGGATGATTTTGGCAAACAGCTCATGAAAACCCAAAATTCCTATCTCACAAAATTAGCATATCATTAAAAGGGTCTCTAAACGAGCTATGAACCTAATCATCTGAATCAACGAGTTAACTCTAAACACCTGCAAAAGATTCCTGAGGCCTTTAAAACTCCCAGCCTGGTTCATCACTCAAAACCCCAATCATGGGTAAGACTGCCGACCTGACTGCTGTCCAGAAGGCCACTATTGACACCCTCAAGCAAGAGGGTAAGACACAGAAAGACATTTCTGAACGAATAGGCTGTTCCCAGAGTGCTGTATCAAGGCACCTCAGTGGGAAGTCTGTGGGAAGGAAAAAGTGTGGCAGAAAACGCTGCACAACGAGAAGAGGTGACCGGACCCTGAGGAAGATTGTGGAGAAGGGCCGATTCCAGACCTTGGGGGACCTGCGGAAGCAGTGGACTGAGTCTGGAGTAGAAACATCCAGAGCCACCGTGCACAGGCGTGTGCAGGAAATGGGCTACAGGTGCCGCATTCCCCAGGTCAAGCCACTTTTGAACCAGAAACAGCGGCAGAGAAGCTACAGAGAAGCAGCACTGGACTGGTGCTCAGTGGTCCAAAGTGCTTTTTACGGATGAAAGCAAATTCTGCATGTCATTCAGAAATCAAGGTGCCAGAGTCTGGAGGAAGACTGGGGAGAAGGAAATGCCAAAATGCCAGAAGTCCAGTGTCAAGTACCCACAGTCAGTGATGGTCTGGGGTGCCGTGTCAGCTGCTGGTGTTGGTCCACTGTGTTTTATCAAGGGCAAGGTCAATGCAGCTAGCTATCAGGAGATTTTGGAGCACTTCATGCTTCCATCTGCTGAAAAGCTTTATGGAGATGAAGATTTCATTTTTCAGCACGACCTGGCACCTGCTCACAATGCCAAAACCACTGGTAAATGGTTTACTGACCATGGTATCACTGTGCTCAATTGGCCTGCCAACTCTCCTGACCTGAACCCCATAGAGAATCTGTGGGATATTGTGAAGAGAACGTTGAGAGACTCAAGACCCAACACTCTGGATGAGCTAAAGGCCGCTATCGAAGCATCCTGGGCCTCCATAAGACCTCAGCAGTGCCACAGGCTGATTGCCTCCATGCCACGCCGCATTGAAGCAGTCATTTCTGCAAAAGGATTCCCGACCAAGTATTGAGTGCATAACTGTACATGATTATTTGAAGGTTGACGTTTTTTGTATTAAAAACACTTTTCTTTTATTGGTCGGATGAAATATGCTAATTTTGTGAGATAGGAATTTTGGGTTTTCATGAGCTGTATGCCAAAATCATCCGTATTAAGACAATAAAAGACCTGAAATATTTCAGTTAGTGTGCAATGAATCTAAAATATATGAATGTTAAATTTTCATCATTACATTATGGAAAATAATTAACTTTATCACAATATGCTAATATTTTGAGAATGACCTGTATATCTTCATCTACTCCTGTCTTGTGTGGTGTCCCACAGGTCTCAATTTCAGGCCCCCTCCTCTTCTCTCTTTATTTGCTCCCACTTGGCTCAGTACAAAGAAAACTTGTCCTTCCACCGTTACGCAGACGTTCTCAGATCTATGTCCCACTAACAAAGAAAAACTTCCTCAAACCCAATGAAAGTAAAACTGAAGTCCTGGTTTACACTGTGGAGAAATGATCTTTATGAAAAGAACATCATCTCATTTGTTATGATATCTTTGCTGTGGTTAACTGTTTGAACAACTGATCTGTTCCTGCATCTTTGGACCCTAACGGGTCCAGGGATTCTCATTTCAGTCAGATTTAATCTATAGAAAAGGTTACAGACTGTTGACATAAAGATGGATGGTGAGGATTATCTCGTTGTATCTCGAGGTTTCAGCTCCGTCGCTGAGGACGCTGGTATTGATGGGCAGGTCACCTGCAACAGATGGGACGTCCCCCTGCAGCTACAGGGCTGTATTTATTCCCATCATGCTGTGTGAGAAACAATCTGATCTGAGTTCTGCTTGAATGAAACCAGGATAAAGCAGCTAAACCGCCTGCAGAGTGCTGCAAACCAACTTCTGATTGTCGCAGGATGAAAGATGAGACGTTACATGTAGATCTTTTTTCCATCCTGTTAGTCAGCTTCCCACATTAAGCAGCTTTATTACCTTTTCAAAATGGTTCCTGTCTCATTGTGGAACCTTTATTATTTGTATTAACAGGGCAACTTTATATGCACACTGTTTAAAGGAGTAGTTCAGGTGTTTTGAAGGAGTTTGTGAAGAGCAGTTATGAGCGGTCAGTATCTTACCTGCAGTACACAGAATTGAGTGATCTCTGTCAGACAAGAGTTCTCTTGAACATTTCCAGTGATTAAGAAAAGACAGTTTCATCTGTTTGTTAAAACCCCCATGGCTTGGCTCTCAATGGGGTCCCACCCATCACAAGTTGTTTAACGGGGGCCTCCCTTCTGGCATCTCTGGCTGGGTCCCTATGAGCGGGAAGCTGGCCCCCAAAACGGGATTTGTGCTGATGTCTTGGGGCCCATCCCCTACACTCCAACATATGTTACACTTCATACCTCTGTAGGGTCTTGGGGCATGGGTGATGGACCTTGTATAGGCATGGGGGGTACCATGCAGTGCTCCACCCCTCTGCTTTTCTTTGCCCCATTTACACCTACATTTTAATACAAGGAAAAGACAGCTCGGGGGTGGGGGGTGGGAGCACCCCCGGTGTGGTGTTGTTGTGTCGGGGGTCGCACCATGTCTCAGCATGGTTGGTTCATGACTGGAACCCTTTGGCTCTCAGACATTTGTCAGGCTGGGTTAAGGCCAAGGGGACAAACTAGTCTGTGGTGGGAAACTTTCCCTCTTGATCTCCCTGGGGCCCAGCGGATTGGGGGCTCTGGGAGGATCTTTCCTACTCATTGCTGGTGTTGCTACTCAGGGCTTGTGCGGTGCCTTTCAACTGGGGTGAATGGGTTCTGGGGGGGTTTGGTACCCTGTGTCTCTCCCTGTCCCTGTTGGACCTGGAGGCTGCATCTCCTGTGCTTCACTGATGACCTACCTCTGTGCTAGACAAACGTCTCCCTGGGACTGCTGCGACCTTCTGGAGCCGAGTCCACCTGTCTTTTGCTGCTCCCGGGTGCTGCGTGTTGTAGACCGTCTGCTGTTCTCGTCACTCTAACAGCTGTGCAACTCCAGGTATCAAACTGACTCACATACACCCGCTCTACACAAAGTAACTTCTCCTCCTACTCATTCAGACCCGATGCTGAGGCAGACCAAACAACTGGAGCAGCACAGAGGTCAGGTCTGCAAATTCTGCACAATAGGCAGGTTTATTCAGTACTGCATAATTCATTTGCTGTTTTTTGTGAATTTAAAAAAAATCTTTGAATAAAAAAATAAAAACCTCACTTTTGCTGGCTCTCTGGTGTTTAAGCTGATTATACATTTTGTATCACAATGATTACAAGACTTAGGTTTTACCTAAGTCTAAGTACCTAGTGCCACAATTACTTTATTCCCTTAATGAATTAAAGCATAATTTGTTTCTTACTCAGGTACATTTGTCTCATAATAATAGTTTGATGATCTGAAACATTTAAGTGACAAGTGTGCAAGGGTGTACATACTTTTCACAGCTTTGAAGATCTTTTAGTTAGTCCGTAAGGTTTTCTGTTAGCTTTCTGTGTTAATATGGTCATAGTATGAACTAACATGAAATGGGCTTTTGCTCAGACCATTAGAATCTCTTACCGGTCCGTGCCTTGAGGCTGTTAGTGAGACCGAACCCTATTTTTCTCGGTCCACAGCACTGTGGACCTTCATGGTGCCTCTGGCTGTTGGTTTGCCGGCAGCAGCTTCCTGCCTCTATACTTTGTAAAACATAACTGCTGCTTCTTCTAATCTCTGCTGAATCATTTGTAGTTTCTTGTAAATGAACTGGGGCTCGGTGTTGGTTCTAGATGAGTGTGTTTATGGCCGTCTGGAGTCCCTCAGTAATTATTTCTGCTCCTCTCAAACATTTTTGCACCAATTTGTCATCTAAGAGAGAAACAAGCGTGTTATTTTTCTCATTAAGCTTCCCCCTGTTGTGCTTGTTTCACTGTATGCATCTTATCCAACCCCAAAACATTTAAAGCTATTAAACAGATTTATTCGTAGAGCCTGAAGAACCAACAGCTGCTATTCTCCTCAGATGAATATTCATATTGTTCAGTATCCTCTCATAGTTCCTTTTAGTAACTCTTCCAGGGTCTAATAGCCCAACCTGATAGCTCATCTTATCACAGCCCTCAGAGGCTCCATATGGAGTTATCATGGAGAGCAAACGCCTCGCTCTGAGCGGAGCAGGGGATGATGCAACAACCTCTCAGCAAATTATGGCTCTAAGGAGTATTATTGTCATTAGGAGAGTAGATCAGTGACAATGGAGGTCTTCACACACTTCAGCAGCATCTTATTTCAGTCAGCCTGTTGATGATCCACTGTAGAGGCTGGTGGCCTCGTATTGGTGGTGGAGGGCACATCAGGACATCTTTAAATCATCACAGGCAGCAATGACACATAAGTTTAATGTGCTGACTGTCACGTTACCTGTGGTAACCATGGTAACTATGTATATAATACTGATAGCAAGCGGCCCAAGTTGTTGCTGTATTTTTAAACTACTTGTTGTTGTGGACTGCACTGGGAGAAACATTGGTTGATGTTGTTTCCTAAATACCAAGAAGTTGCCTTGTAGTTATTTCATCCATGTTTTCTTCTTCCTCCGCTCACGGAGGTAGGAACCTCAGGGCAACAGCATGGAAAAATAACGTTCTGGGCTTTATGCAAGAGAAGAGCTCCATGCCAGAAAGCTCCTAACTGTGCCTAGGCTCGGCTGTGCTGGTTGCTGGGAAACCCACAGAAGATGATATTTCTCAGGCTGCAGTTCGAATAAAACATGTACCTGTGAGGTCATTAAAGAAAGGTTCTGAAGTCCCATTCGTTGTTTAGGAGGGTGGAGCAGGAACAAGAGCTGCATGTAGAGTTTGATATAATATTACATTAGTCCAGCATTCATACAAACTTATACCAAGAGACGTCCGCCGCCCAGTATGTTTGGATCGGTGAAAAATAACTTCTGACTGGATCTACAAGTTCATTCCCCCCTGAAGACCTCACCAAGATCTTCCAACACCGTCTGGATGTTCTGGACAATTTTTAACATCTAAACTCACCTTTCATCCTTCCATTAGGCAGGGTTCATTTACTGAATGAAACTATGAGGGAAATATTTCTTCAACAACTTTTATTCACGTATCAAAACTATACTAAAACTAAATAAAAGGTCAACTATGATGATGATGATGACATTTTTACTTGTGAATAAAAAACAAATGAAATTACTGCAGGGAGATGAAAATGAAATTGAAGTTGTGTGAAAATGTAGGACTGTTCTGACTTGTTTCATGAACATCACGAGTCTGGAGATTCTCTCCACAGATTGCAGTGAAGTTGATACCAGGAAAAAAAGCAGATGAAAATTTTTAACACCAAGAGTGGACATCAAGAAGTAGGTCATCCTGGGATCTGAGGTGTGTTTTACAGACTGCTGTCACAGGTCATTATTAGCTGGAAGATACCGGAAGCTCTCCTGTCTGCTGAGCTACATGTCTGATCAAAGTCTGTAATTCCTGGAGAACCGACTCAGACCTTATTTGGTAACTTGTCTTGATAAGTTCTGCTCTGTTGTTGATGTTTCCTGCCAGCTTCAGGCTCTTCAGCTGAGCTCTTAGCAACCAGCTCCATGTAGGTTTTTAGTAGCTTCACGCCTGTGTGATGTCACAGTGGTTATTCCTCAACAACCTGATGAGAAGCTGAAATATTTGATAAATACTTAATACTTTATTTAGTCATCCACAGAAGGTGTCAGATGATGATGGGAAGCAGAGAAAGACTGCAGAACATTTCATCTGTGATATCAGTCAACAGCATCATGGTACATATGGAAACAATATTTTATATATTTGTTGTTCGGGTCACCAGGCCCTAAAGTTCTGCTGATGAAGAAGGAACCGCTGAAGTCTCAGATTATTGCCCCGTTTTCATATTTTATTGAAGAATGTTTTCTGTTGACTGAACCAACCTGCTTCATTGCAGCTCTCCACCTTCTGGTTGTGTGTGCTGATGAGGACTGCAGCGACAGCAACACCAATCAAATCATATCAATGAAGCTTTTATTGTTTTTATTCTAAACTATGCAGATTAAAATCTGGCATTTAAACCTTTTAATTAGTTTTCTGTCTCCATGAACCCACCTCCAGCTCTTGGTGAAGGTGGTTCTTCACCATTTTCTTGTAATTTGACTGTCAGGGAGAGCATCCACGGTTGTTTCCAGTTGGGACATTTCTTCCCATTTGAAGGTATGAAGTTTACAGAATTGCATCTGGTTCTTTACCATTCCTGGACTGGACCTTCATTTCTCTGTGTGCAGCCAAAAAATGCAGCAATTTCCTCAGAAACCCTGCAGGTGTTTGGGAATTCATCCGTTTCTTTGGTAAAACATCTCATTTAAACCACCTGATAGTTGGCTATGAGCAGTAAGATGATGTCGGGTTTTAAAAACTGACTTTTGAAGAAATTCTTATTAAAAGTTAAACTTTAAAATGTTTTATGGATCATCTCAATTCATTTGAATGTTTCATGCTTTGTGTAATTTATGTGGACATTAATTCGTGAAGCTCACATTAGTCCACCCTGAGGGATGTTGCCCAGAGCAAAATAATCTCTGCATGTATGGATAATGATTTTCATTTTTTCTGTATTTCATTATTAATCTCAGCAGCTTTCTTTCTGCTATAGCTGATTAAATGTGGTCTGTTTGGCTGCGGCTCATTAATGTAATGAGACCAACTCAGAACATCGGCTCTCGTGTCTCCTTTGCATTTTGTTGTCCTATCAAATATTTTACTAAGCACCTTTGATAGATATATTCAGATGATAGAATGGAAAATAATCATCAGAGGGGTGAGACTTCTTCCAGTCTCATTTGGAGTTTCTTCCACAGGTTATATGTGAAAACACTGAACCAGATGATCCATGAAATCAATGTAAAAAAAATGTAACATCCTCCTCCACAGCCCCCCTCCTCATTACAACAACCTGCACATTGGTCCGGAAAGAGGCTGCAAAGTTAGGTGAGAGCACAATACAAATATGTGCAGAAATCCACAATATCTCACATGCTACAACCTTCCCAGTGGGTGCTGTGATGTATGTTGTTCACCTTGACCCTCCAGTAATCTGTTCCAGCAGTGGATGGTTTTCATCCACTGAAAAGCAACAGGTAATCAGACATTGTTAGAACATGTAAATTGCTAACATTTGCTTTCACAACAAAGCATGAATAGAGACAAGTCTCTGCGTCATGCTGCACTGTGATGGACTGCAGGAAGCTATTTCCCCTTCAAAGCAAACAGAACAAAATTGATTCCTCTCTGTCCTCAGCGAGAGCTTCAAAGAGGATGTTTCTCCAAGTGAGCCGAGTCGTCCAACTGAGGCAAACCAAATCCTCCCCGTGTTGCGTGAGTGATCCAGTCCCCAGTGGATGTGTAGTTAATTAATTCCTCTAAAAAGACAATTAGACTCTTCAATCAAATCCTCTGGGTATATTTGGAGTGGTGTTAGTCCAATTCCCCATTAAAGCTGCTGATTAATTACATCGATTGCCCGGCGAGTTCATAAAGAGAACGTTTTCATGTCTGCTTAAAAACTTCTTGATCCAACACTGAGTCATGCAGAGAGAGAAACTGTTCTTCGCAGGGAGGATGTCAGACTTTAATGCTGGTCAAAATAAACATCTTAAATGATCTAACATCACATTTATTGGCACCTCTGCTGAATCTAAGATTGAGTACATTTACTAAGGGTGAAATAAACACAATCAGACTCAGACCCACAGGTGTTTAGATTCAGGTGTTAACAGATACACAAATGTTCTATATTGAGCCACAGTTACACATTTACCACTAAATACGTCTTGCATTGATAAGTACCGTGCAATTTTTGGTAACAATGATGTTAATATGAACTTTTCTGCAGGTGTAGAAGCAAGCAGGGTGTAATCTTGTATTCTCTTCATCCTTCTTTCTCTCTTCCATTCTTTTCTCCTTTTATCCCCTTTTCCTTTTTGCCCCACATCTCTCTCTTTCATGCTTCTTATTTTTCCCTTTTCGTTTGTCTCTGTGTCTGTAACAATTGAAATCATCACAAAGCAGTTTCTAATAAAGTTTCTTTTATAAATATCAAGCAGAGCTTTAAAGCGTTGGCTGTAATGTTCCACTTGTGAAAGTAAATCTGTTGGGCTTTTTCTTGGCACTCAGACAATAGCTCTGAGTGCTACTCTGCCCGACAGGGCATGGTTAAAAAAAAAGAAAGACTATAAACATTTAGTTATCCATGACTTCCTGTTTACCCAGAATATAAATACGACCTGATTTCTCTACTAAAAATGGGAAAGACAGGAGCACATGCCATTTAAGCAGTGCAGATGAGTGTTGATCATCATAAGTCAGGACATGGCTACAAGAAAGCAGCTGCAGGATTAAACTGTCCCATATTTGAACCAGCGGGGCCGGCTGCTCTGGCAGCAGCACATCACCCCTGTCCTGACTCAACCATAGTATTGATCTCAGTTAATCCTAACTATCAAACAGTCAGATTCAGTTATTTATTCAAACTGGTTAAAAGTTTTTCTATCTAAGGAAACCCAGCAGATTGCATCCAGTCAGTGACTTGCAGCATTCACTCCTCCTGGATGAGCATGTAGAGACAGTGGACAGTCACTGGTGTTGACTTTGCAGCAATCCCTCATACTGAGCATGCATGTAGCGACAGTGGAGAGGAAAAACTCCCTTTTAACAAGAAGAAACCTCCACTAGGAGTACTTTCTATGAGAAAGAAAAGTAAAACATTTATGTTGTCGTTCCTTTAGTGGCTTCATCTAGGAGATCTAGATCTGGAGAAGGTTGATGAAGGTGTACCCCTGAACATTCTCTAAGAGGTGATTTAGGAATTTTCCAGGGACACTTTTGAGGTCTTTCTGTCCTCTTGGTTCTGATGCATGTTGGAGTCCTCCAGGGCTGTGCCCAGTCACTAATCCTGGTTTTGGTGTTCATGGTCAGCATCCCGTGGTGTTGTCATGGAGAGGAAATTTAGGAACTCCAGGGTCTCATCTTTGCCTTTTACAGATGATCTGGTTGTTTTGGCTACTTCGAGACTTTCATCGTGCTCATCAGCAGATCACAGAACCCCTGCAGCAATAAGGGTGTTGCTCCAGTCTGTTGAGGACCAAAAGACTGTAGTAGAACTGTTGCTCCTTCACATGCTGAGGAAGTTGGACATCTGATTTGGATTCTTCTTAAAAGTTTCCATTTGGAGGGTTCTTGGGCAAGGCCCATTAGAAGGTGACCTTGGGACAGTGAATGGTTTGGGCTCCTTCAGCAAGAATAGGAGAGTGTCACTGGGGAAAGGGATATGAAGGTTTTCTTGCTGAAGCTTCACAACCTGATGTCATATCAGCAGAAGACTTCATAAGGTACAACTTACTAGTACTGGTTGGCCTCTTCTTGCCTCCAGAATTACCATTCATTCATTCTTCATGCCAGACCCAGAAACGATTGCTTAGAGGTTCTGGTCCGCATTGACGTGATGGCATCACAAATGTTGTTAACTTGACAAATTGTTCTGTGTGAAAATCCCGGTCATCAGGTTCTGGTCAGACCACCCCATCTGGCACCAACAACTACGTGACCTTCAAAGCCACTTTTCTTCATTTTCATGCTGGCTTTGCTTTAATAGGCGTACCTAATAAAGTGGGCGGCAAGTGCATGTTCCTTCTGGCCTGTGAACATTTAGAGGTCCTCTAGGAGAAGCTGGAGAATGTTGATGATGAAAAGGATGTGTGGGTTTCCTTCCTGAACATCTTACCTTCACAACCTGATCTCATACAAGCAGAAGACCATGGAAGGATGGATGCTTTAGATCTGGGGTGTCAAACTCCAGTCCTCGAGGACTATGTCCTGCAACCTTTTGATGTGTGACTGAAGTATTATCACAAACAATCAGAACATATTTAGCTTATTGGAGTTTGACAGTATTTGCTTGATTAACAGGGTCTTTTGTTAATGTAAAGGTTTGGGTGAAAGCAGCTGAAATCCATTTTATTTGCTTTAAAATGTTTCAGTTTAATGATTCTAACTTTTAGCAGCTGGTGATTCTGTCAGCAGAAGAACACTATATGAACATAAAATAATGCATTTTCTTGACCCAGTCCTATCAGAGCTCTCTGGGTTATCTGGTGCCAAACACTCAAAGCCAGACTGGAGAGAAGCAGCTGGATTTTATTGAACGTGTTAATGGATGCTGAGATGTCTGTAAAACACGATGCAGCCGAATATTTGCATCTATTTTCTAACTTTAGTTGAAGTGAGCATTACATACTAACAGCTGTTTAGAAGCATTTACAGCATTTGAGCAGAAAAAGACCTCAATGAGTAGAGAAAGAAAAGCTGAGCTGAGTAACAGAAATGGTAAATGAAGTCATAAAGCGACAGTGTTTTGGTGACAGGCTGCAGGGTCTCTGTAGAAACTAGTGGACAGCTGGATTGATGGGGACCTCTTCCTACACACAGTGTTCATTATTTTTCTAATACCTTCAGGCTGCATCTCTGAGCACCGTTAGAAGTTGTGTAACTTATGTTGGTTTCTTGCATGTTCTGAAAGGTGTTCTATGGGTTCTCATTTCTGTGTCCTGGAGAATTTGCCTTTTTTTATTCCTTTAAGAAACGAGTTATTTAGGTAATAGGAGTTTTTTAAGCAGATATATTTATTTCATTGTTTTCCTGATAATATTGTCGACAGGGTATCCATTCTGTGGAGATGCTGCAGGGGTTGGTCAACAGAGAACTTGAAGCCAGTCTGTCCATCATGTCCTCATTTTCCCCCACTGGGCTGCCAGCATCCCACATAAGGTATGGCAACCCATCATGGGTCTGCCTGCTTTGTTCATTTCATCCCATTTCTGTGGTTGTTTTAATAATAAAGATCCCTCCAAGTAGCTGTAGAACTGGTCTTCCAGCTGGGGAGAAGTACACACACCTCCAAAATGCACCCAGGCTGTGCTGGTTGCTAGAAGACTAAATAAAGCTGTGACTTCTGAACACTGCAGTTTAAACTCCCCAGGCTGTGAAGCAGAAGCTCTGGCAAAAACAGATGCTTCGTTCCTGACTTTTACAATCCAACACTTGGACTGATTAGACTGGGATTCACTGTGTGATCACCTCAGTGATTTTAAGTTGATGACTCCTTCTGACAGGGTTAGGGTTAGGGGTCCCACCAGGAATTTTGGGACCAATGAAAAAAAAAACACCCCCCACCCCCCATGCGCAGCTGCTGTCATTACATCTCTAGAATCTCACTGACCCATGAAAAGCTTCAAATACCTAACTTCAGGCTTTTAACTGGCCAATACTAGAACAAGCACAACATTTACTGCTAGTGAATTGAACATCCAACCGTCTGCATACAGTGTGTAATTCACTGTTTGAAGCAACATTACAAGCAGACATAAATAATGTGCTTAAGGCCATATTTAAGGAGGAGGAGTTTGGTGAGGCCATGGAGAAGGACTACCGGTTGGCCTCGAAGTGATTCTGACAAACCATCCGGAGCCTCAGTAAGGGGGAAGCAGTGCTTCGGCAACACTGTTTATAGTGGGGGTGGGTGCTGACCTCAACTGAGGACATTATCGGGCGGTGGAAGGAGTACTTCGAGGATCTCCTCAATCCTGCCATCATGCATTCCGTGGTGGAAACAGAGGCTGGGGACTCGGGGTTGGACTCTTTCATCACCCAGGCTGAAGTCACCGAGGTGGATAAAAAGCTCCGTGGTGGCAGGGCTTCAGGGTGGATGAGATCCGCCCTGAGTACCTCAAGTCTCTGGATGTTGTTGGGCTGTCATGGTTGACACGCCTCTTCAACATTGCGTGGCGGTCGGGGACAGTGCCTCTGGACTGGCAGACTGGGGTGGTGGTCCCCCTTCATAAGAAGGGTGTGTTCCAACTACAGGGGGATCACACTCCTCAGCCTCCCATGTGGACCTAAGTCGGACGTGTTCCCGGTGCATGTTGGACTCTGGCATGGCTGTCCTTTGTCACCGGTCCTGTTCATAACTTTTATGGACAGGATTTCTAGATGCAGCCAAGGGCCGGAGAGGGGTCTGGCTTGGGGACCAGAGGATTTAGTCTCTTCTTTTTGCAGATGACGTGGTCCTGCTTGCCCCCTCTAGCCAAGACTTACCTCATGCGCTGGGGCGGTTCGCAGCTGAGTGTGAAGCGGCTAGGATGAAGATCAGCTCCTCCAAGTCTGAGGCCATGGTACTCGACCGGAAAAGGGTGGCTTGTCCTCTTCAGGTTGGAGGGGAGTTCCTGCCTCAAGAGGAGGAGTTTAAGTATCTCGGAGTCTTCTTCACGAGTGAGGGAAGAATGGAGCGGGAGATCAACAGACCGATCAGTGCGGCTGCGGCAATAATGGGGGCACTGTGCCAGTTCGTTGTGGTGAAGAGAGAGCTGAGCCGAAAAGCAAAGCTCTCAATTTACGGGTCGGTCTACATTCCTACCCTCACCTATGGCCATGAACTTTGGGTCATGACCAAAAGAACGAGATCCCGGATACAAGCGGCTGAAACAAGCTTCCTCCGTAGGGTGGCTGGGCACTCCCTTAGAGATAGGGTGAGGAGCTCGGCCATCCGGGAGGGGCTCGGAGTAGAACCGCTGCTCCTCCACATCGAGAGGAGCCAGTTGAGGTGGCTCGGGCATCTATACCGGATGCCTCCTGGACGCCTTCCTCGGGAGGTGTTCCAGGCACGTCCCACCGGGAGGAGGCCCAGGACAGGCTGGAGGGACTATGTCTCTCGGCTGGCCTGGGAACGCCTTGGGCTCCCCCCAGAGGAGCTGGAGGAGGTGTCTGGGGAGAGGGATGTCTGGGCGTCTCTGCTGAGTCCGCTGCCCCCGCGACCCGTTCCCGGATAAGCGGAAGACGACGAGTACGAGTACGAGTACGAGGCCATATTTAAATCTCTATTTATTTAGTTCTGTATCCTACCTTAGCCTTCATGGTGCAAGCTAAGGTGTGATACTGTCCACACAGGAGGCTGTTAAATTTGTGTCGATAATTTTTCTGTATTTTTTGTTTTGTTGTGTGATGGTAAAAAAAGCAAGAGAGACTGATAAATCCCCATAGATTCCCTGCAATGATGCTAACTGACATGTCATTGACCACAGTGTTGGTCACCTTCTTCATTGCGACAGGGAGGAGGAGGTATGTTAGTATGAGGAGTTAGGGCTGCTGACTCTTACCCATCTACATGATACATCCTGCAGCACCTGAACTCCGCAGGAACCTACGACAGGATCCTGTTTGTAGACATCAGCTCTGCTTTCCATCGGATTCTGTCTCACCATCATCCCAGCCCTGCTGCAGGACAAGCTCTCCCAGCTGAGCGTGCCTGATTCCACATGCAGGTGGACAACAAACTTCCTGACAGACAGGAAGCGGCACGTGAAGTTGGGAAAACACGTCTCTGATCCCAGCACCATCAGCTCCCCTCGAGGCTGTTCTTTCTTTTCTGCTCTTCTCCCTGTACACCAACGACTGCACCTCCAGCCACCAGTCCGTCAAACTCCTGATGTTTACAGATGACACCACTCTTATTGGGTTCATCTGTGGGAGGGGTGACTCTGCCTGCAGGAGGGAGGTTGACCATCTGGTGACTTCGATGCAGCCAGACCCGTCTGAAAGCTCAACGCTTGGAAAACAGTGAAGATGATCATGTACTGTAGAAAGAGCACAGCCCCACCCAGCACCATCATCCTGTGTGACTCTCCAGTCTCCATTGTGGAATCCTTTCGTTTCCTGGGCATCATCATCGCTCAGGATCTCAAGTGGGAGCTGAACATCACCTCCCTCACCAAGAAGGCTCAGCAGAGAAGGTAGTTCCTCCTGCAGCTGAAGATGTTCAGCCTGCCAAAGACAATGATGGTGCACAACTACTCCACCATCATTGAGTCCATCCTCACCTCCTCCATCACCATCTGGTACGCTGCTGCCCCCATTAGGGACCAGGGCAGGCTGCAGCGTATCATTCGCTCTGCAGAGAAGGTGATTGGATCCTTCTCTTCAGGGGCTGCACGTCTCCAGGACTCGGAGGGGAGCAGGAAACATTACAGCTGACCTCTCCCACCCTGGACACTGTTTTAGACTCTCCCCTCTGGCAGGAGGCTGCGGTCCATCAGGACCAGAACCTCTCGCTGCAAAAACAGCTTCTTCCCGTCTGCAGCTAGCCTCATTAACAAGGCCCTGGTCCCCTACTGACACTTTCCCCTTGCAAATAGTACAAATATCTCAGCACATGTAAATACTATTTCATTTACACTCACCGGCCACTTTATTAGGTACACCTGTCCAGCTGCTCGTTAACGTAAATTTCTAATCAGCCAGTCACATGGCAGCAACTCAATGCATTTAGGCATGTAGACATGGTCCAGACGATCTGCTGCAGTTCACACCGAGCATCAGAATGGGGAAGAAAGGTGATTTAAGTGACTTTGAACGTAGCATGGTTGTTGGTGCCAGACGGGCTGGTCTGAGTATTTCAGAAACTGCTGATATACTGGGATTTTAACGCACTACCATCTCTAGGGTTTACAGAGAATGGTCCGAAAAAGAGAAAATATCCAGTGATCCAGTTCTGTGGCGCAAATGCCTTGTTGATGCCAGAGGTCAGAGGAGAATGGCCAGACTGGTTGGAGCTGATAGAAAGGCAACAGTAACTCAAATAACCACTCATTACAACCAAGGCATGCAGAAGAGCATCTCTGAACACACAACAATAGGCGACTGTGGCTCAGTAGGAAGAGTAGTTGTCTTGCAATCAGAAGGTTGTTGGTTCGATTCCAGCTTCCCCCTGCCATATGTCAATGTGCCCCTGTGCAAGGCACTTAACCTCAAGTTACCTACTGATCTGTGTATCGGTGTATGAATGTGTGAGCGTTAGTGAGTGCAATTGGGTGAATGTGGCTCTAGTGTAAAGCGGTCTGTATGACTGGAAAAGCGCTATATAAGTTCAGTCCATTTGCAGGTTGCACAGCGCATGCTCGCCGACCAGATACTGAGTGTGGAGCGGACCAACCTGGACTCCTTAGTTATCGTCGTTGGCGACTTTAACAAAGGTAATCTCACCCACGAACTCCCCAAATATAGACAGTTTATAAAATGTCCAACCAGAGAGGACAACATTCTGGATCACTGTTACACCACCATCAGAGATGCTTATCACGCCGTCCCATGTGCTGCACTGGGCCAATCCGACCACATCATGGTCCACCTGATTCCTGCATACAGGCAGAAACTAAAGCTCTGCAAACCTGTTGTGAGGATGACAAGGAAGTGGAGCAGTGAGGCTGTGGATAATCTCCAGGCGTGTTTAGGCTGTACAGACTGGGATGTGTTCAGGACTACTACCAACAGTCTGGACGAGTACACAGAGGCTGTGACTTCCTACATCAGCTTCTGTGAGGACAGCTGTGTACCATCATGCACCAGGGTGAGTTACAACAACGACAAACCCTGGTTCACAGCTAAACTCAGAAGGTTAAGACTGGATAAGGCAGAGGCCTTCAGGAGTGGGGACAAAGACATATACAGAGAGGCTAAGTACAAGTTTGGCAAGGCAGTGAAAGAGGCCAAACGACTGTACTCTGAGAAGCTCCAAAACCAGTTCTCAGCCAACGACTCTGCGTCTGTCTGGAAAGGGCTCAAGCAAATCACCAACTACAAGCCGAAAGCCCCCCACTCCATCAACGACCGATGCCTCGCCAATGACCTGAACGAGTTCTACTGCCGCTTTGAAAGACAAAGGGACAGTCCTGCAACCATCCCCCATGACGCCCCCCAACAGCTGCAGCCACAATCCACCACCCCCACCTCCCCAACCTCAAAAGGGGCCTTGGCACCTCCAACCCCCACCCTGAAGTTCCCCCCCACCAGCCCCCTACCCACACCGAGGACGGCTCTTTCCATCCAGGAGAGGGACGTCAACAAACTCTTCAGGAGACAGAACCCCCGGAAAGCTGCTGGTCCGGATTCTGTCTCACCAGCCAGCCTGAAGCACTGCGCTGATCAGCTTTCTCCAGTCTTCACAGACATTTTTAACACCTCACTGGAGACATGTCATGTGCCAGCCTGCTTCAAGTCCTCCACCATCGTCCCTGTTCCCAAGAAGCCAAGGACCACAGGGCTTAATGACTTCAGACCCGTCGCCCTGACCTCTGTGGTGATGAAGTCCTTTGAGCGCCTTGTGCTCTCACACCTAAAAGACATCACCGACCCCCTCCTGGACCCCCTGCAGTTTGCCTACAGAGCCAACAGGTCTGTAGATGATGCAGTCAACCTAGCCCTTCACTTCATCCTCCGGCACCTGGACTCCACAGGAACCTACGCCAGGATCCTGTTTGTGGATTTCAGCTCTGCCTTCAACACCATCGTCCCAGCTCTGCTCCAGGAGAAGCTCTCCCATCTGAGTGTGCCCGACTCCACCTGTAGGTGGATCACTGCCTTCCTGTCTGACAGGAAGCAGCACGTGAGGCTGGGGAAGCACGTCTCTGACTCCCTGACCATCAGCACCGGTTCCCCCCAAGGCTGTGTTCTCTCTCCTCTGCTCTTTTCCCTGTACACCAACAGCTGCACCTCCAGTCACCAGTCTGTCAAGCTTCTGAAGTTTGCGGACGACACCACCCTGATCGGACTGCGGTCCATCCAGACCAAAACCTCACGCCACAAGAACAGTTTATTCCCATCTGCCACCAGCCTGGTTAACAAAGCCCGGAAACCACCCTGACACTCTCCCTTTCCCCCACACCCCTTTTTTGCTGACAGGACACCTGTAACCTGTAACTCTATGCGTTACATTAACGCTCAGCTTGGACTCCTGCTTTACTTGCACAATGATCACCTGCACTGTTGTATTGCTCTTGCATCTTATACTGCTCTATATTTACTCTCATTCACTTAAAACTGTGCACATATATTTATATTATATTGTAGATATGTTTATACTGTTTAATTTGTATTGTATTGCACCAACTACGCCAAAACAAATTCCTTGTATGTCCAAAAACGTACTTGGCAATAAAGCTTTTCTGATTCTGATTCTGATTCTGATGTCGAACCTTGAGGCGGATGGGCTACAGCAGCAGAAGACCACACCGGGTACCACTCCTGTCAGCTAAGAACAGGAAACTGAGGCTACAATTCACACAGACTCACCAAAACTGGACAATAGAAGATTGGAAAAACATTGCCTGGTCTGATGAGTCTCAATTTCTGCTGCAACATTCAGATGGTGGGGTCAGAATCTGGTGTCAACAACATGAAAGCATGGATCCATCCTGCCTTGTATCAACAGTGCAGGCTGGTGGTGTAATGGTGTGGGGGATATTTTCTTGGCACACTTTGGGCCCCTTAGTACCAATTGAGCATCGTGTCAACACCACAGCCTACCTGAGAATTGTTGCTGACCATGTCCATCCCTTTATGACCACAGTGTACCCATCTTCTGATGGTTACTTCCAGCAGGATAACGCGCCATATCATAAAGCACGAATCATCTCAGACTGGTTTCTTGAACATGACAATGAGTTCACTGGACTCAAATGGCCTCCACAGTCACCAGATCTCAATCCAATAGAGCACCTTTGGGATGTGGTGGAACAAGAGATTCGCATCATGGATGCAGCCGACAAATCTGCAGCATCTGTGTGATGCTATCATGTCAATATGGAAACATTCCTCAGAGAGTTTGGTCCATATTGACATGATAGCATCATGTCAATATGGACAACAGTACCTCGTTGAATCTGTGCCACCAAGGATTAAGGCAGTTCTGAAGGCAAAAGGGGGTCCAACCCGGTACCAGCAAGGTGTACCTAATAAAGTGGCCGGTGAGTGTAGTTCTTTATTGTTGCTAGAGTATATTTTAAACAGTTGCCATGGTGCTCTATTTCTCTCATAACATTCATACACAACTTGCTTTTATTTTTAACTAGGTATTCCCAAATGTATTTATGTCAGCTGTATGCTTGTCTAAGTGTAGCACCTTACCATCAAAGCAGATTCCTCGTACGCGAGAAACACTACTTGGCAATAAAGTTTCTTTTTCTGATTCTGATTTGATGTTAAGGGTAGTGAAAGGCAAAGGGACATGTTAAATAGATACATATCTTGCTAAACAGTTCCCTTCTCTGATCAAATGCTGGTGAAATGTAGGCTAACTCTAAGCTGTAGCTAAGCTAGCTGTCTTATTTCACTGTCGACATTAAGCTAACAGGTTGATAATCAACACTAGAGTCTAACCTCTCAGGGAAAAACTGGGTTACAAAATGACATCATTTTTTTGTGTCTTTCTCTGCTTTCTCTTTCCTGCTTTTAAAACCTGATTTTATTATCTTTCTAGGTGCCAGAGTATTACATCCTGTTTTATTTTTTATTCTTCTCCTATGACTTTGTCCATGTGGACGCTTCCCTTAGATCTTAAATTCAGTCCCAGCACTGCTACTCCAATGAGTCTAACATCCACAAATAGGTGGCACTGTTTTAGAGGTGAACATGTTTTAGCTTCCATGTTTCCAATTAGAATCCTCTAATGGTTCTGCATCAGATCAGGTTATTTATTAAAAACATGGAAATAAGAAGCTAAAGCTCAGTATCGAGGGGATCGAGCAGAGACGCATCTTCTCCACTGCCATCATTCAGTCTGTCCTGTCTTCATCCATCTCAGTGTGGTTTGGCTCATCCACAAAACAGGACAGGTCCAGACTGCAACGAATAATCAGGTCTGCAGAGAGAATAATCAGAGCTGACCTTCCCTCCATCCAGGACTTATACAGGTCAAGGGTCAGGAAAAGAGCTGCTAAAATCTCTGCAGACCCCACACACCCTGCACATAAACTGTTTAGAGTTTTACCTTCAGGTGGCGCTACAGAGCACTGTTCGCTAAAACCAGCCGCCACAGAGACAGTTTCTTCCCCCAAGCTGTTTCTCTGATGAACATTCAATAGAGTTGAGAACAACAGCATACAGATGTTGCAAATGCACCTTTTTATTAGATATGTGTATATTGTACATTCTGTAATCCAAAAACAGAACAAAAGAGCAAAGTGTACCGGAGGCAAATTCCTTGTTTGTATGTACGAACTTGGCAATAAAGCTGATTCTGATTCTGATTTTAGCCATTAAATCCATTTTGTTGTGTACTTGGAGTCTAAGTGCAGAAAAATGTAGTCTCTCCATGTGCCGCAGAGATATCTTTCTCTTCTGTTTGGGTCGTATTTTTCAGTCCGTTCAGTTTTCTTTATCATCTGTTACATGTTTTGAACTGTTACGTCACAATAGCACAGTATTTGCTGCAGAACAGCTAAACAAGGTCATGGACTCCCAGCTTCCGATTTTGCAGATCTGTCATTTTTATTTCTTGCTGTAATTTTGTAGTCCAAGCTCAAATACTTATTTAGACTTATCCAAAGTGGATAAGTCTAAATGTTCAGTTATTGGGTGTATTAACCCACACAAATTATTACACCGTCCCCAGCATCAGAACCTCTTCAAAGTGTAAACTACACTCCTTAATGTAGATACTTGGTATGGATGGAGAGGGTGTAAATACAGTAATAACACACCCGTCATTTGAAGACGCTGTTCTGCAGGTTGTCTTCTCATTCTCCTCTCGCTCTGGGTCAGACTAGCTCCAACATGTCAGGCTTGATGGACAAGTCTTCCATTGTTGACATATTTTAATTAATTTGGGAATAAAAAGGTTCTGGGCTGCTAGATAATTTTGCATCTTTATTATCAAACTACAAAAATGGCTGAACAGGGTGGATTGAAACGCTCTTTGACCTGTAGGGGGGCGGGGTGTGAAGTGCCTCAGCAGCATTTCAAGACTAGTTGCTCTCAGACGCTCCTCAGAACAGGTAGAAGAGGAGCCTGAGGAGCTACAAGAAGAAGGAGTTCAGACCAAAGCACTGAGGTTCCACCTTATATAGACCACAGCTGGATGATTATAGTGGGAAAAGGAAGGATTTAAAAGCATCATATGCCCCCTGTAATGTGGGATAGAAACCCGCAGCATTTCCAGCAAATTTTGCAGTTCTTCCTCCAAGTTAATGTTCCAGTGCACACCTTTACCTGGGAGGTGATTACCACTGTGAGCTGGTACCTGCAGCCAAAACCAGACAGGTCCACCTGACTGAGCACATCATGTTCTCCTAGCTGCAAATAATCTGCTGATGGTAATTAGCTCAGCTTCGTTCCAGAGTTCCCATTAACACTCTGCTTCGTATCAGAGCTCTAATGTTCAGCTGGATGACACAACAGAGAGAAACCAAGACGGCCATCAAACACTTCTGCATCTTGTGGGGTGGGTGTGAAACGTCCCAGATAACTCTGCATGATGTCAAACAGATGTGCTACAACTGTTCAATTAAGCCCCGTTTATGTGCAGACGGAGGCTGAATCTCTGCAGGAAGGCGAGACAAGCGGAGAGTAAGACAAGTGAGGCAAAGGATGAAGGGTAGAAACACGCCGACAGCAGAGATGTTAGAGTAATTCATCAGTTTCTGAAGGCCACTGCAGACACATTTTACTTACTGTGGCACCATAAGATATGTCTCCTGCCTCCAGTCAGCACCTTCCTCTCTGCAGCTCAGCCGCTCCGTCATTCAAACCTTCATTCTGCTTTGATTTCATTTGTGAAAATATGACATTAGATCTTCACTGAGAGCAAAGTGTATCAAAGTCAAATTCCTTGTTTGTCTGTACAAAGTTGGCAATAAAGCTGATTCTGATTCTGCAGATGTGAAGACGGCTGCTGCGTTGGGACCATTTCAAACGGTTTTAATTGTTTTCAGAGCTGAAACTCCTCCTTCCTAGCGTCTGCCTCTCCGAGACCTGCTGGAGGTCAGCTTCTAGTTGTTAGTGTTGGGTTTATGATTATTGATTGATTAATCTTGATCAATAATTATAATTACAAATCATAACCTGACAAAATAAATTTCTTAACCAAAATCCTCATTTATGAATTGAGACCAGAGATGTTTCTGGTGTTGTAATTGTGGCTCAACGCCTTTGACAATTACAACCGTTAAATACTCCGTAATAATTAATAACTATTGCCGGAGATGTCACTGTTTAATCGACCGTTTCTGTCGAAACGTGCGGAACGTTAACCTTATTTTGACTGACGAATAACTTTCGCACACAATGAACACAAAACGCTCTCTCTTTATCTATGTGAATATTTATTAATTTTCACCTACTTAACATGCAAAGTTCTACAAACACAGGGGTAACACATCTAACTAAACAAAATTCAACAAACGGTAGTGGGTATGTATTGAATCAACCAGCAGTTTATGGCAAAACAGAAGAAGGAAAATGAGAATATGAAAGGTGGTGTGGTGGCGAGTGGTGGGGGGTTGGAGCGCAGCTCCGACTGTCCTTTATAATCTCCTGATCATAAAACTTTCCCCCTTTACTCCTGAACACAAAGGATTCTAACTTTTGGCAGCAAGCTATCACAGTGAAATTGAAGACAAAGGGGAAATGGAGAATTTTACCATGAGGTCGTTTTAACAGTCCAGTCTTACAACGCGTCCGCGTTGACTCTCAGATAGTAAAACACAAGCAGCTCCAGGACCGCGGCGGATCCCGTTATCAACATAACACATCAAAGTTTCAATAAGCAAGGTTACATGCACATATTATTCAGAACACATGAGATTCTAACCAGCGATTCTGATCGCTTCTACAACCTCTGACCCTGCCCAGGCCTTCTAATAAAGAAATAAAAGATTAAATAAAAGATGGGTTTTACTTGGTGAAGTTTCCTTCGGGGCAGCGAGTGGGAGGGAAAAGGGGGGCTGAGTGTTGTTGCGCGTCCGCAGTTACACCAAGAGAGCGGTCAGTCCTGTCCTTTGGTCTTCTTGACGAAAAGGAAAAATAGGATCTGACCATCAGCAGTCGACTAGGGATGAAACACGATGGCGGTTCGTTTCCTCGAACTCCGTGTTTTTAGTTACGTGTTAAACTCACGTCTTTGATCGGCAAAGTGAAATTCCTGGCCTTCTTAGTCCAAAAACCTCAGTTATGAATTGTTTGTTTGCCAACGAGAGAGAGAAATAACTGGAAACTCCACGTGGGATTTCTGTTACTTCCAAGGACGCTCCAGTTGCGTGGCAACCCCGTCAATATTGCCAGCTGGAAAGCGAGTTTTAAAATGTCCGCCTTCCTATATAGCGTCTTGTGACGTCAGACTTGAGACGCCCCGTCATAACAGTCGTGATGCTCGACGGGATATGGAGGCGCGGACTGTCCTGGATACAAAATGGCCGCAAGCATCAGGAGGCCTGGTGTCTGTGCAAGTAGTCCAATATTCAGCAACAAGTGGTCCAACATTAGCTTCTGTTTCTGTCACAGGTAATCTCCAAGCTGTTCCTGGGTTTGTTGGAAGAAGTTGCACTTGGAGGAGGCTTTGATCCAACTCTTTATCCATAGCAGAGTTCTGGACCAGCTTGCTTTTTTTTTTCTGCTTTTTGTTCTCTTCCAACCTTGCTGACTTGGAAGAGAACCAACCTCACACATGAATGGGATCAGGATGACTCACTATTGTCACCACAAAGGACTCTTGGTAGCTTTATTTCTCCAGATGTTCTGACCCATCAAGAGGATTCATCAGAGAATAGCTGTGCTCCAGTCTCCTGCTGTCCATCCTTGTTCCTCTTGCAGAATCTTTGTCCTTGCTGACCTTCTTGCCCTGCACCTGCTGCCAGTGTTGAACAGACTCTGCACTGGTGGTAACAAGACCCTGTAGAGACCATACTGGAGCTTTCTGGATGTGCTGAGGCTTCTTCTCTGCAACTGAAGCCCTGATGTTGAAGTTCTTGATGATCTAGAAAATTTTTCTTTCAGCAGCTTCCTGCGTGTGAGGCTGTTTTGATGCAAACGTAATGCTGCTGCAGCTTCTTCCTGCAGACAACCACTGCTGACAGAAGAACATCATTCTGGGCAGAAATACACTAAAACAATTTTTTGTTAGAAAATAAATATTTTAGGCTTTTAAGTAATCTGCAGGTGTTGTTTCTGCACAACAATCTAAAACAAACTGTCAGCAGAAAACACTGAAGACATAACATAAAAAAATAATCTTCTCCAGCTCATTGTTGAAACTCTCAAACTGCTGCTTTAATGACACACAATCTTCTTTCAGAACCAGCCCAGCAGAACCATGATCCAGCACGGAGCTGAGATGATTTAAAAGGGGCAGAACAGAGTTGCAGATGAGATGATCAGGTATAAAATGTAACAGTAATATGTTTGTGTGAGGACTGATCTCGCTCACTGATTCAGGTGAGTCTTCAGTTAATGATTGCATTAGAACGTTTGGTTCCAGTCATGTTTACATTATATGGCAATGTAGAGATACCGGGTCACATAAAGAACTCAGTTTTATCTCTGCAGGACAGACTGATCAGGAAGCAAATTAAACTACACTAAAGTCTTGGTTTTTCTGACAGAGGAGGATCATTTGTTTTCTGTGGTGAAGACTGTTCGCTCACAAAAGGTAAATGATGATGACAAATTAAGTGGAAGGAAAATAATTCCTTTTTTCAGAATAAAAACCTCTGCATGGTGACCATACTGAACACATTCCGCCTATTCTGATACTCCAAATAAAATCTAGTGGATCTTTAAGTTATCTAATTAGTCAATGGCTTTAATCTCAGTAAATCAGATCTTTGTCAAAGAAACAACCATGAGGTAACTCTGGAGGAGCAGCAGAAACCAACAGCTCAGATGGAGGACTCACAGGACAGCTGTTAGTCATGCACTTAAGAAAGCTGGTCTTTATGGGAAACTGTGAAGAAGAAAATCATTGTTGAAAAAAAGTCAGAAGTCCTGCAGGAGCAAGCCATGTAGGAGACGCTGCTTGTAGAAGAAGGTGCTCTGCTCAGAGGAGACCATCATGGACCACTTTGGCCTACATTCAAAACACTATGTGGAAGAAAGCCACCACTGCACATCACCCTGAGCACACCACCCCCACAGTGAAGGACAGCGGTGGCAGCATCATGCTGTGTGAAGCTGGTCAGAGTTGATGGGAAGATGGATGGAGCTAAATCCATCCAGACAAACTCCAAAATGACCTTCAGCCAGAGGTGGTTCTGACCCAGCGGGCTGAATACAACACCACAGTTTCCATCCTCTTCACAATTGCTACTGACTTGTTCTATGACATAAAATCCAGATAACACTCACCAAGGCGAGACTGAGGACCAGCGTAGAGGGTTCTTTTAAGGGGGGGGGGGGTGCAAAATGGCAACCGAAGAACAAATCTCTGAAAGGAGTTAGAATTTTAATTGAACTGAGATAAAAACAAAGGTCCAAATACTTTTAAAGTTAACTAAAATAAAACAGGGATTTCAAAAAGTTCCCTAAAAGTCCTGCTAACATCAGGTCCATGTAAGGGAGTTCAGAGAAGTCCTCCTGCTCCTTGGACATCTTAAGTCGTCCACCACAGCAGGGACCTTCTCTGCGGGTCCTAGACTCCGCCCAACCCCTCGAGTCGTCTCCTAACCCTCCTGCCAAGAACTAGCACCTGTTCTGGTTCTGGTGGCTCTCGGCCATCCACCCCTCTCCACCTGTACCTCCTCCCCTTAAGGAAGCTCAACCAGCTGCCTCTGGATTGGTGGTCCAGTTTCTTCCTGTGCTTTGCATCCTGGGTAAATAACTTGCAGTTGGTTATGAAAAAAAACTACAAACATGAAACATGCAGATTAAACTTCCAACCTGTGACAAAATGAAAAAGCCTGAAGAAGTGTTTCATGCTGTCTCTGATGTTTCAAGTTATTTTCAGATTTTCTGTTTTTCTGTACTTGTTTACAGTGAACCAGCCCCCCCCCCCCCCCCCCCCCCCCCCCCCACTCCCCTCTCAGGATTTCTTGCGGTCGCCCCTGGTTACCGCTCATCATTGCGCACGCAGCTTTCTTCATGCAGCAGGGACCATCAAAGGCAGGTTGCGCTTCAGCCGCTCACGGAGCAAAGCAGATCATCTCAGCCTCTAGACTTCTTCAGGACGGACTGGTTGGCGTTTTTCCTTCCGCCAAGCGTCGCTCGGATCATTGGACACTTTGAGCCAGAAGATGAACCAAACGGCCACCGTATCCCATCAGGTGAAATGCCAGTCTACAAAAACCATCAAGGTAAGCTGTCTCACTCCGGTTCCTCTGCTGGTACTGTACATGGAGAGCAGCAGCAGCTCTGTGATGGATGGAAACTTCAGTGCGGGTTTGGTGGCGCTTGATGCGCATTGACGCGGAGCGCTCCGGAGCCCGTCCGTGTCGCTGTCACCGTCCTGAAGTTGCAGCTTCTGGGAGAAACATCTCGCATTGAGCAGATTTCCAGGAATCTTCTGGCTGTTTGAAACGACGAGCTCTGAGTGTGCAGCATGGACAGAGGAGCTCAGAGGAGCCTTTTCATTCATGTCACGTCCCGGTGCTTGTTGGTAGATGTTCGGTTCTTTCAGATAAACTCCCGAGTTGTGATGTGGAAAGAGTTCTGCAGAAAGCAGGGTTCTGTTGGCTCTGAAGGTCTATGAAGGTTCTGATTCCGGACCTGTTGTTGTTGAGATGGAGAATACATTTAATTTAAAGTGTGTGTGTGTGTGTTAAAGATGAGGGGGAATAATGAGAGGATGATTCCGTGCACGGCAGAATCCGCATTATTCCTGCGCTAAAGGAGCGTGGAAACTGTGCATTCTGCGCGACATGCGCAGTTTGTTTGCAGCTGACTGTCACGCAGCGTCAGTGTTTGCGCGCTTTCTAAACTGTTTATCTGGGCCTGAGAGACTGAGCAGAGGTATCGATTCGGCCGCAGGTTCTGCATCACTTTTCAACTTCCTCAGAAATTTAGCTTGGGGTGAAATGTACTGATCCTCCCCCGGAGGTGTCCCGCAGGCGTTCGGTTCTGGACGGGCTAGAAGGAGACTGAAATAGTTAATTTCGGGATTAAAGATGAGTTGATGTAGCTTTTTAAGACATTTAGTCATTTAGGAGCAGATTCTGATACAGTTTCCTTTCGCTGAGACTCTTGTGACAAACCCAGCTCCTCACCTGGATTGGTGGATCTGATGGAGCTCAAGGTGGAGATTTTCTACAAAACCTCTAGCAGAACAGAACCGGAGTGTTTTCACGAGTGTTAAATTCACAGCTGTTCTTGAAGACTTTTCAGACAGCCTCCAGTTTATTTCAATGTGACTGACCAACATAAAGTAGTTCTAAACTGGAAAGTGGAAGAAAATGAGTCATGGTTTTAAAATTTCTTTACAAATAAACATGCAATAAGTCCCCTTATCCTCCGATCCCCTTAAATAAAACCCAGGCTAAAGGTTTGTCAGACAAACAGCTCAGGGAGAAAGTTATGGAGAAGTTCAAAGCTTTGTTAGGTTAGAAAACCTTCTCCCAAGCTTTGTCCTCTTAAACTGGCAGACAAGTAGAGCATTAATCAGAGAAGAAGCCCATGGTAACTCTGGAGGAGCTGCAGAGATCCTCAGTTTGGGTGTTAAAATCTGTCCACAGGACAGCTATAAGTTATTGACCCAAAAGAAATTCCCCTTTATGGAAAAATGGCAAGAAGAAAGCCGCTGTTGAAAGAAAGCCAGAACCATGTAGGAGGTTCAGGAAACATTCAATTCAATTCAGTTTATTTTAAAGAAATATTTTATTATTATTTTAAACCAATTCACCTCAACGCACTTTACAAAGCTAGTTCAGTCCAATCATACAGATTTCAAGTCAGGTTCATACATTAAATGGTGAATGGACTGAACTTATATAGCACTTTTCCAGTCATACAGACCACTCAAAGCACTTTACACTAGAGCCACATTCACCCAATCGCACTCACTAACACTCACACATTCATACACAGATCGGTAGGCAACTTGAGGTTAAGTGCCTTGCCCAGGGGCACATTGACATATGGAAATCCAGGAGGGAGCTGGAATTGAACCTACAACCTTCTGATTGCAAGACAACTATTCTTCCTACTGAGCCATAGTCGCCCAATTCCAATTAATCCTAACCATCAACCAGTCAGATTCAGTTATTTATTCAAACTGGATAAAAAGTTTTTCTATCTAAGGAAACCCAGCAGATTGCATCCAGTCAGTGACTTGCAGCATTCACTCCTCCTGGATGAGCATGTAGAGACAGTGGACAGTCACTGGTGTTGACTTTGCAGCAATCCCTCATACTGAGCATGCATGTAGCGACAGTGGAGAGGAAAAACTCCCTTTTAACAGGAAGAAACCTCCAGCAGAACCAGAACCAGGCTCAGTGTGAGCGGCCATCTGCCACGACCGACTGGAGGTTTGATAGAACAGAGCAGAGACACAAAGAGAACAAAGAAGCACTGATCCAGGAGTACTTTCTATGGGAAGGAAAAGTAAATGTTAATGGTTGTAGCTCCTTTAGTGGCTTCATCTAGGAGAGAAAGACAGCTAAGCAGATGAACTCTGAGCCAGTTTTCAAGTCAGCTAGCGGTACATGATAGGATTCATTTTAAACTTTTAATACTGATGTTTATAGCCCTGTGTGGTCAAGACCCTGCCATAATCTCCAACCTTCAGGAGCCCTACAGTTCTTCTCGCAGGCTGAGATCTTCCAGTCACTGTTCATGGTTCCAGGAACCCATTTTAGGACCAGAGGAGATGTGTCCTCCTGGCTGTGGAAGGCTTTGCCTCCATCTTTGACTCTGTTGATTGCTTTACGAAGCAGCTGGATTTATTCAGACTGGCTTTAACCAGTTTTATGCTCAGTGATATTGTTTTAATGCTGTTTGTGGTTTGTGACCTGTTAAATGTGCTATAAAAATAAAGTCCACTTGCTTACTTACTTAACAGAACTTAGTTGACCTGCAGTCACTAAATAAAACTGAGCAGAAACACCAATCAGACCTTTTGTTCTGATTGGTGATATCTTAACAGGAGCAGCAGTGCAGGCAGTTAATCAGATTCCTAATAATAAATATTATCTAATAAAGATGAATTAGGCTTCAAAGATATAGCGTGTATATATATATATATATATATATATATACTGTATATAGTGTAAATAAAGACACCTTAGCCTGAAACATGGTGACAACAAAAATCCATATCTGCTGCAGTCATTGGGTGAAAGACAGGGAACACCCTGGACTGGTCACCAGTCCATCATAGGACAACGCAGAGACACATAGGACAGCCATACACACACACACTGAGGGACATGCAGAGAGACCAGTTAACCTAACAGTCACAGTTTTGGACTGATGGAGGAAGCTGAAGTAACCCATCTATTCATGGGGAGAACATGATAAGTCCGTGCAGAAAGACCCCAGACTGGGATTTGAACCCAGGACCTTCAAGGCAACAGTGCTACCAACTGCTCCACCATGCAGCCTCTCTTCCTTGTATCCTTTATTTTATTTCCTCTAAGGTTTTTATATTTATAATCTTTTCACTGTGAAACCAAAGTCAAATTCCTTGTTTGTTCCAATAAAGCTGGTTCTGATTCTGATGGGAAACAGACCTCTTTACAATAGAACTTTCTGGTCTCAGCCTTCAAATCACTCATATCAGGATTCATGTCAGAGACAAAGACACTGACACAGGAAGGAAGCTGTGACCATATTTGGACAAAGTTTTGGTTAAAATGGTTATAATAGGCTTTGCAAAGAGAACCTTCAGGTCTCTGGTAGAAGATGAGTGAAATTAAGATGGTCAACAGGAAACTGTCAAGTATTAAATCAATCTCTGAAGTAATTATTTTAAGTATTTCAAGTAGATTTCCTAAAGTCTGGATTTAGATCTTTCAGTTGAAGTAGAACCCGTAGTTTCATGTTCTGCAGACCTGAACATGTTGAGTGAGCTGAGCACCGTGTGGAGAAGAAAAGACCTTTAAAAAGCTGCAGGTTGACATCATGATTCCTCTGGTCTCAGCCACATGTTTCTTGTTTGCATCATTGCACTGATGGAACTTTTTAAAGCAGGAAGGATCCATTAAAGAAGAACCCTGCTGGATTCTTCTCCTGTCCTGTTGAGGTTTACCTGGACCTGATGGATCTGAACTTTCAGTGGTTTAATATCTCGCTGCATGTCTCCTGCAGCATCCACTCAGCACATCTGCTACAGGCTGACGTGACTCAAACTGATAGACTGAACGCTACTCATTTTTAGCTACTCTTCTTTACAACAAAGAGCCCATTTTACACCTAAAATCCTTTATTGTCTTATTATAAACTTTATCAGTATGAATGGATCAAACCACTCAGCAGACTGCTGTCCTTTTAGTGTCTTTACAGGCAAGTTAGAAAATGGACCCAGTGGAACCATCTGATTTACTGTTTCAGACCAGCCTCTCCTTCAGATGGCTGCATTCAGATCAGCTGAAGAAAGAGAAGAAATAGTCTGGATTCAGTGTTAGCAGCTTGTGTGACCCGGTTCAACCCAGAATCACACAATCTGTTGAAATTATAGTATTCTTAGCTAGTATGGGCTCATTCTTGGGTTTAAACTGTAAGAGAGGTAGTGGTTTCCCTCCTGGACTCATTACTGATGCGACCGGATCAGGATAAGAGGAGGATGGATGGATTTATTCAATCTTCTCAGAGGACCGTTCTGTCTCACAGTCTGTATAGACTCTGTGTATTGACACTCAGACGTACAGGATTTAACTTCCGGAAGCTCGCAGCCTTCTTCTGATCACATCCTGACAGAAAATGTTTCCACCTGAAGCCCAGCAGCACAACCCACCCAGAAGGCAACTGCAGACCGGACATGTTGGGAAGAGACAGAGTCGTGATGAACAAAGCAGAATGTTTCATTTTGTTGAGCTGTCTGTGTGTGTGCATCAGTAGATCAGCCATGATCAGAACCTCTGCTCCGTAAGGTTCTGAAATGTTATATAAATCAGAGTAATCAGCAATAAAAAGCTGATTTCTGTTCATAAAAATGAAGAACCTGGATTTTAGAGAATGAAATAATTGATGCAGGTTTGTGTTTTATTGTAATATGAAACCATGAGGATGCAGCTTCAGAGATGAAGGAGAACCTTTGGTTCAGCTTCACTTTAACAGAAACATCTGAAAGTGAATGTTAAAGATTACCAACTGAGCATTGCTAATTTCCATTGAGAAAAAACTCATCCTTATGTTCTGTTGAATGAGAACATTTGAGGCAGAACTAAAAACGGACTGGACAGACCACCTGGGAAGATCCAGCCTGATGTTTGCTTGCCTGGAGAACCGACATGTTGGCAGAAATTACAGTAATTTTCACAGCACGTCTTATGTGTTTTAATGGATATGTAGCAGGAGCTGTACTGGCAGTGAGGAGCATCTTGGACCACCTGGAGGCCTCGGCTGCAGCTCTGCAGGACGCCTCTGGCTCGCTGAGAGCCAGTGAAACAAGCAGGGATCATAGCTGGGTTTAAGCACTTCAAAACTCTTGTGTGCTGCACAAAAAGCCCATTAATCTCCTCATGACCCATCATCTGGCTCTGAGGTTGGAACCGCTCTGTTATCCTCTTAATCCTGCCCTCTTCATGTCACTGAGGAGTCCTTCTGGCACATGTTGCGTTAAAAAATCGCTCCGGGTTCACACCGAGTTTAACGTGTCATCACCACCCCTTAGAGGTGTCGGGTCCACTCACATGCAGATTGGCGCCACAAACTGAGATCAAGAAGAGCAGCAGGCATCAGTGTCAGAGCTGCTCTGAGTGCGATCATCAGCAACAGGAGCACGAGGTGCTGGAAGTAAAGGTGCCACATTCCTCAAGCTGTGCTGTAACTCTGCAAACTCAGGCTGCAGAAGTTTGGCTCTGACTGCCACTGATTTATAGAGGAGCAAAACGGCTGAGCCTCCGTCTCATGATGACAAGATAAAGTACCTCCAAGAGCTGAAGCTGACATCCCCCACCATCAGGCCCATCATAGCTGCAGCACTGTGAAGGACTGCGAGACAAGATGAAAGTAGCATGAAGTCTGTAAGTGGCCACAGCAGAATCCTTCAGTTCCTCTCCATTAAATGACTCGAGGATCTCTAAAAACAAGTTGGATCCATAAAGATCAGAGATGGTTCACAGTCACACATTCCTCCCCAGGTTTCTGAGCAGATGAACAGTTGGGGTGTCCCAACAAACAGATTCAAACCAATTAGGGACAAAGTTCACCCTGAGATGCTGTGAAAATGTTCCAATTCAGCCCAACATTCAGATTTATCTTTCATGGCATGTCCATCTGTTGTCCTCTGGTTATCAGAGATCAGGTTACCAGAACTGAGACTGTCCAGCATCAACTGCAAACTATCAGCACTGCTGATCTGGCAAAGGAGATGAAGTGGAAAGGTCCAGGTTCATGGACTTCCATACAGTTTCTGGAAGAGGACTTCATTCACCAACTGGAAACAGTTGGGTTAAAGGAGGTAGATATAGCTTTAATAAATTTATTTAATAATGTTTCCGACTTTTTTTTCATTGATATTTCTCAAATCTGCTTACATGTTATTCCTTGTGAAAATCTTTATATAAGAGTTGATCTTTTCACTCTATCAGCTTATGTTGAATAACTTTTACTTTTCATATTTCCATTAAAAGTCATCGCAGTAAATATTTTCTAGTCACATCGGAGAAAAATGAATGTAAAATAAAATGTATAAAACACAACAAACATCAAACAAAAATTAAACGCCTAGCTTTGATTTCTTATTCTGTTTTACATGGATGAAGTCTCTGCCTTTAAGGCTTCAGCAAAGCCCAGATGATGAGGTCATGGCTCTGTGAGCTTCTGAGAGGTTGCTTCCCATCATCTGAGTTAAATAGAGAAACATCTGTGGATGTATTGTAAGGAAACACCTCAAGATATCAGGAGGAGAACAATGGACCTCCAACAGTCTGGTTCATCCTGGATCCAATTTCCAGGCATCTGAAGGTTCCACATTCATCTGTCCAATTATATGCAAGCACAAACAGCATGGAGATGTCCAGCCATCATACGGTTCAGGAAGGAGATGGGTTCTGTGACCCAGAGATGAATGGGTTCTGGTGTGAATCAACATCAGAACAATATCTGAAGACCTTGTGAAGATGCTGCTGAAGCTGGTAGGAGAGTCATTATCCACAGTGAAACCAGTCCTGGACCAACATGGGCTGAAAGGCCACTCAGAGAGGAAGAAGCCATTACTCAGGGACAGAGACCTTCATTACTGGAGACATGTCCTGTGGTCTGATGAGACTAAACCTGCAGTGTTTGGACATAATGTCCATCGTCCAGCGTCATGTCAGGCTGTGGTGTGTCAGGCCTGGAGTCAGGCTGCTCTGCAGCAGCGCTCTGGAGATCTGACGTGTGCAAAGGTGGGCGGCAGTAAACCAGCCTTACTGCAGTCTCATAGTCCCTCTCCACCTGCCTGATTCTCTCCATCAGCTCCGGAGAGGAAACATGAGGGCTGGTCTTCCTTAAGCTCTTTATATGGCGAGCAAAAAACCTTAACCGCTGCTCCAGCTCGTCAGGTATTGCCTCAGAACTCCTTCTGCCGTTCAACCCAGCGATCCAAGGCGTCTGCCTTCAGCGTGTCCGCGGGGTCCGTGGTTGGCGGAAACATTCTGTTAAGGTTTACGAGATATGGGACCCCAGAATGCAGACGAGCAGGCATCGTGATGGTAAGTGAAAAAAGGTTTAATTACAAAAACTCACAGCAGGAGGCAGGAACAGAACAAACGGGCAGGCAAGACAGGCATGGCATGATCAAAAAGACAAGACTAGGTTGGCGAACAAGACATGAGCATGAGAATGAGAAATGTTTCCGCGACGACTAACTGAACAGGTGTGTTTAAATGGAGCATGGTACAGGTGGAGCAACAAAACTGATTAACATGGTGCAGGTGAACCGAATAAACTTAATTAACAGAACAAAATGTGACTGGAGCAAAACAGAGACTCTTGAACACAAACTAGAAAAACATGAAGCAAAAGAATAACCAGATCCGAAAACCAAACTTGACAAAACATGAACAAGACGACAAAACTAAAGCATGACCAGGAAAATAACAAAAGAACAAGTCAAAACCTTAACTGTGAAAAACGTAAGAAAAACAGGAAAACAAAAACCAAACAACCCCAAATCATAACATCGGATCAACACAACATGATGTTTGGACTGATTTATAGATATGATACTGTGAGTCTTTGAACATTTCAACCTGTCCATCATCCAAAATCAGAGTTTGGGTTTTTGTTCACCTGCTATTTGAAGTCAGTCATTTCCACCAGTTATTGATGACCTGATCGAGGATGGCTTCTTCTAGTGTGATTGACCTTTGTGGCAAAGGTCACTGCCACTTTTATTAGTCAATTACATTTTTATACTTCAGTAATGAAGTACAAGTTAATGAGGAAGAATCAATTGAACTCCTTTCTAAAAATCAGTAGTAAAATCTGGAATTAATACTAATGTAAATGAGGCTACTCAGTCAGACATCTGTCCCCAAATCAACAACACATCCAGCTATTTAACCTATTTGTCAGTTTGTCCGTTCTTCTGTCAATCCGTCCATCTGTCTGTCCAACCATCTGTCAGTCGGATTGTGAAAAGATTTCTCTGAACAAGCGGTACCCACTCTTTTATCAGAGGATGTCCTCAGTGTAGACCTTTTAATAACCTTGTTCCTTGATCTTGTTCACCTTCTGGTTCATATAGTCATCATAGAAGATGTTTGACTCCCCTGGTGAGTAGAAGATGGTTTTAGCCTGCTCTGTCTCATGATACTTGACCTTTGGCTTATTAGGTTCACAGCAGATTTATTTAAATGAGCATTAAAATTCTAACAGAATGGAGAAGACTCAAACATTAATTCTAAACAGCAGCATGAAGTAAATGTCAAATCCCATTCACAATAACAGCTTCTCACATGGACACCCAGTTTAGATTTACCTTTAATTCCAGCTTCTGTCAGGTTCAACATGTTGTTGATGTGGCCTTTATGAAGCTTTTGGACAGGGAGGTAAGTTAAGGTAAGGTAAGTTTATTTATATAGCGCTTTTCAGTAACGAGACACTCAAAGCGCTGTACATACAATTACAATACAATCACAAAGAACACAGAAAAACAAATCAAATGCTAAGAAATCTAAAAATCTATGAATCCTTCTGAGAAATCTAAAAATCTCTGGCCAACATTACAATAGATAACATTAATAATCCTTTGGGTTTTACTGGTAAGAGCTGGTTCTAAACCAATCTTTCTAAAGAGATAATTATATCATTAAGTCCTCTATGTAGGGAAAGCATCTTGTGCTAAGAAGTCTCATCATTCCATTGAATTCTGACTAGTGAAGCTGAGTCACTGGTACAAAACAGCTTTAATCCACATTTTCAGGTGCTAATAATATATTGCTTTTACTGATGCTGAAGTTGAACTAAGTAATCTAATTAAGAAAGCTGGGTCATTGGTGTAAGAGCTGCTAAAGTCCAAGTTACTAATAATGTTTGTTTTTTTTGCTGGTAAAATCTATGAAAAGTCATGAAATCACACATTCAGGTAAAGTAAGATAGGAGGGAAAAAAATCATATTTCAGACTCTATTTCTTAGCAGAATAGAGTCTGAAACGATACAAAAAAACCTCAGCAGGGGGTAATCAACACACACATAAATAAAGATTCAGCAAGGGTACGGTGGAATCTTGAGGGTGTGAATATATATAAGTCTGAGTGTGTTTTCAAGAATTAGTCTGTCAACGCTGATAGAAGCACCATTGTCCTTGAGAAGAGAGGTGGAAGTTTTATCAATCATAGTCCTATCAGCATACAGCTGGTAGGGGAGTGCTGGGGAAGAGCGACGTGTTTATATAACATCCAGGAGATATTTTGTCGATAGCCAGTTAGCAGAAGTTGCCAAGGCCACATGGGACGCCAGATTTAGAAAAACAATAAATGTTGTGGTTCAGGCAGTTGTGAATTTCCAACCACCTTAAAAGTTTTACTGGTATGTCTCAATTGCGAATCCAAATAGCCAAATTTCCGGTATTTTCCGCAGATCTGGAGCGTACAACTTCTCCAAGATTATATCCTTTAACCTCTGAGTCCAACCGCTGCCAGGCTGCGATTCTGTTCAAGAATCGTGTCCAGCTTGTGATTCTGCTCTCTTAACATTTCAGTCTGAATGTTGATCGCTCTACAGACTCCATCTAACATCGCAGGAAGCTTTCGAATGCTTTGAACAGCCGCCCACGTTTTGTGAATCACTCGATAAGCCAGGTAACCACCAACTCCAAAAAGCAGAAATCCTGTTGTCAAAAGTCCAAATATGTAGGCATTTTCTACGTCCTCGATCGACATCGTAGTCGGGAACACAATCTTCCACTGCTGCCAAGAATCTATTGTGTTTCCAGAGAAGAACGTCTCGCCTGGACTAGAGGGTCTCCGTTACCCTGTCTTCCCGTTGAAAAGAAAAAATGTGATCAATTACGCTGAGAGACCAGCTGACCAAATCCATAATTTACAAGTTTGGAGGATATGCAAAACAAGGCTCTGAGAAAAATACAGACAAAAGCAGAAGCAGGGATCAGCAGGGAGGGAGAGAAAACGTGTGTCTTCCACCGAGAGCAAGAGAAAAAAAAAAAAAAAAAAGGGAGGATGTAGAGCAGACCCACCTGAAGCGCACCAAAGGAAGGGACATTAGCAGGTGTTCACATCAGGTTGTTACTGCAGGTAATTGGAGCAGCAAGGGGTTATCTCTGCTTTTAAGGCTTATATAAAGGTTTAACTCTAAATGCTGGTGTGTGTCTAAAAGGCATGCTCTGACATTTATTTTCATCTGTAAAAGAACATCTGTAAATGTTTTATATAATTCATGTGGAGATGAGTACGTTATTTTCATTATTTGCTCTTTGATTCTTCCACTCAAGGAAACGAGGTTTGGCAACAGTAATAGCCCCAAAGGTTCTAGTGCTAATAGTGCTAGTCCTCCAGGTGTTACTGATAATGGTGCTAGCCTTAGAGGTGTTACTGCTAATAGCCCAAATGATAATGCTACTAATGGTACCTTTGTGCTAACAATATTACCCCCTGATGTATTAATATCCAATGTACTAGCCTCCAAACTGCTAGTCCTAAAGGCGAAGGTGCTAACATTAGCAAAGTAAAAGCAGCTAATGCTAAGAGCTAAGGGCAATACAGCTAACTATTATTCATGCTAACAATACGAACACAAAAATAAAAAATTATTTTAAATTTTATGAGCTGATTTACTGTTCAACCAATGGATGCTTACTTTTACTTTAATTGAAAATGACTCGTCTACTCTGAAGGACATAAGTTAGTAAATAGGAAGAATAAAAGTAAATGATTTGAAAAATATAATAGTTTATTCTTTATGTATAAAGGTAAATTCAAGTCTGACCATTTAGAATTTTCTGCTGAGATTGTAGTTGCATGATAACTGAACTTTCTGCAAAGCATATATTTTATTGAAATTCCCTGTGGTATTAATAACATATTTTTCAACTGAATTGAATTTTCTATGCTATGCTTTCTGTGGTGATTACCACTGGTTTCATGATGATCTGGACCTTCCTCTGTACAGACTCAAAGCTGTTGGTCAGCACAGAGCAGATAACCTGCAGCTGAAGCTCTCTGGGGCTGTGTGGGAGACTTTCCTTTGTTCTCTGCATGAGAAAAACAGGTTTGATCTAACCGTGCACATCTTGTTCTGCAACATTACTCTTCAATCCGAACATGAACACCAGGAGCAGGATGGGGATTCTGTTTGGGCCCTAATGAAGCCTGGAACCGACTCAGAGAGCTTTTATACCTAAGATAACTTTCCAGAGACTTTCTGCAGGTTGTATTTATATTTTGTTAGAGATTTCACAAATGGTGTAACATATCTCCTGTTCTTCATCTGGCAGAGAGGAAGGTGTTGATTGAGACAGGGATGTGAGATGCTGTGAAAAGACACCAATTAACAGGAGGTTTAAAACCTTTTGTGTTCTGGTACTTGCTTCAGTCATGAAACCAGGACCAACCTCCAGGCAGGTTTATCTTGTGTTTTTACTTTTGTAACACAACAGATACAAAGTGCTTTGTGTTTTAGGTCATTGTTCTGTAAATTCAGAACAAAATTGGCAACTATTGAGGCTCAACGTGCACTGAAGAAACTAGTGGTGCAGACCAGGCGGGGTAATGCTTGAGAATCCTTTCATTAACAAACTCCAATAAATCTAGACATATTTCTCTGGTCGCATAAGGAGTTTCTTACCAATAATTTGGTTTTACTCTTTCAGTCCAGATGACACCAGTTACCTGAAGGTTCCTATCTGCTTAGTTTTCTAATGCAAACTAACACCTTGTGGTGCAGTGAGGGGCATACATGAAACGGTTCCGATAGCAGCTCCAGTACCGGACCCACTGTTGCATCTTATTGTAGGATGAAGTTGGTTTATTGCCTGCCGAGACCTGTAAGGATCCTGGACTGGAGAATCATCAGTAAGGAGTCAATATCACCTCTAATCAGAGAAGGAAACCTTTAAGAGATTTTTTATTCCATCTAAAACACCTGGTTAGAAACACTCAGCATTAAAAAGGCCATATTAACTGTTGTTTGCCCTCAGAGCTGTTCAGTTGGTCACATTTCTACATCAGCAGCAGCTTTTTGGTGGTTTTAAAGGTAGCTATGCTCACAGTGACCAACACTATGATTTTCTTAAACCATCTGTTGTATTAAAGCTGCATCTTATTTAGTGCTAGTCACAGTCTTTACTGTTGCTACTGGTAACAGATGAAAAAGTAAAAATATTTCCTGTTAGGGTTTGAATATGATTATTTTATGTAGTTGAATCTTGTATTTATGTGTCATCATTTTTGTATGGTTCTTAAAGCTCTTGGTCAGTTCACCCCATCGCTTACTTCTACCCCCTCGTACTCGTACTCGTCATTTTACGCTTTATCCGGGACCGGGTCGCTGGGGCAGCAGACTCAGCAGAGACGCCCAGACGTCCCTCTCCCCAGACACCTCCTCCGGCTCCTCCGGAGGGAGCCCAAGGCGTTCCCAGGCCAGCCGAGAGACATAGTCCCTCCAGCGTGTCCTGGGCCGTCCCCTGGGCTTCCTCCCTGTGGGACGTGCCTGGAACACCTCCCGAGGAAGGTGTCCAGGAGGCATCCGGTATAGATGCTCGAGCCACCTCAACTGGCTCCTCTCGATGTGGAGGAGCAGCGGCTCTACTCCGAGCCCCTCCCGGATGGCCCGGCCACCCTACGGAGGAAGCTCATTTCAGCTGCTTGTATCCAGGATCTCGTTCTTTAGGTGATGACCAAAAGTTCATGGCCATAGGTGAGGGTAGGAACGTAGACCGACCCGTAAATTGAGAGCTTCGCTTTTCAGCTCAGCTCTCTCTTCACCACAACGGACCGGCACAGTGCCCCCATTATTGCCGCAGTCGCACCGATTGGTCTGTCGATCTCCCGCTCCATTCTTTCCTCACTCATGAAGAAGACCCAGAGATGCTTGAACTCCTCCACTTGAGGCAGGAACTCCCCTCCAACCTGAAGAGGACAAGCCACCCTTTTCCGGTTGAGAACCATGGCCTTGGACTTGGAGGAGCTGATCTTCATCCCAGCCGCTTCACACTCGGCTGCGAACCGCCACAGCGCATGCTGTAGGTCTTGGCTAGTGGGGGCCAGCAGGACCACGTCATCTGCAAAAAGAAGAGACGAAATCCACTGGTCCCAAAACCAGACCCCCTTTGGCCCTTGGCTGCGTCTAGAAATCCTGTCCATAAAAGTAATGAACAGGACCGGTGACAAAGGGCAGCCCAGCCGGAGTCCAACATGCACCGGGAACAGGTCCGACTTATTGCCGGCAATGCGGACCAAACTCCTGCTCCGCTTGTACAGAGACCGGATGGCCCCTAATAAAGGGCCCCCGATTCCATACTCCTGGAGCAACCCCACAGGGCATCACAAGGGACACAGTCGAATGCTTTCTCCAGATCCACAAAACACATGTGGACCGGTTGGGCAAACTCCCACGAACCCTCGAGTACCCTGTAGAGGGTATAGAGCTGGTCCAGTGTTCCACGGCCGGGACGAGAACCACACTGCTCCTCCTGAAGCCGAGGTTCGACTATCGGCCGGACTCTCCTCTACAATACCCTGGCGTAGGCCTTACCAGGGAGGCTGAGGAGTGTGATCCCCCTGTAGTTGGAACACACCCTCCGGTCTTCCTTCTTATGAATGGGGACCACCACCCCAGTCTGCCAGTACAGAAGCACTGTCCCTGACTGCCACGCAATGTTGAAGAGGCGTGTCAACCATGACAGCCCAACAACATCCAGAGATTTGAAATACTCAGGCGGATCTCATCCACCCCCGAAGCCCTGCCAGCTCTTTAACCACCTCTGTGACTTCAGTCTGGGTGATGAAAGAGTCCAACCCCGAGTCCCCAGCCTCTGCTTCCGCCACGGAATGCGTGATGGCAGGATTGAGGAGATCCTCGAAGTACTCCTTCCACCGCCCAATAATGTCCTCAGTCGAGGTCAGCAGCTCCCCACCCCCACTGTAAACAGTGTTGGCGAAGCACTGCTTCCCCCTCCTGAGGTGCCGGATGGTTTGCCAGAATCGCTTCGAGGCCAACCGGCAGTCCTTCTCCATGACCTTACCAAACTCCTCCCAGGCCCGGGTGTTTGCCTCTGCCACCGCCCGAGCCGCGGCACGCTCGGCCCCACGGTACCCGTCAGGAGTCCCACAAGCCAACCACAGCCAATAGGACTCCTTCTTCAGCTTGACAGCGTCCCTTACTGCCAGTGTCCACCACCGGGTTCGGGGATTGCCAACGCGACAGGCACCGCAGACCTTACGGCCTCTGCTACGGGCAGCAGCATCAACAATAGATGCGGAGAACATTCTCCACTCGGACTCCATGTCTCCAACATCCCCAGGAATCTGGTCAAAGCTCTCTGGGAGGTGGGAGTTGAATACATCCCTGGCCGAGGGCTCTGCCAGGCGTTCCCAGCAGACCCTCACTATGCACTTGGGCCTGCCAAGTCTGTCCGGCTTTCTCCTCCTCCAGCGGATCCAACTCACCACCAGGTGATGATCAGTGGACAGCTCAGCCCCTCTCTTCACCCGAGTGTCCAAAACATGCGGCCGAAGGTCTGATGATACGACAACAAAGTCGATCATTGACCTCCTGGTGCCAAGTGCACTGACGGACACCCTTATGTTTGAACATGGTGTTCATTATGGACAATCCGTGACTAGCACAGAAGTCCAATAATGAAACACTGCTTGGATTCAGATTGGGGAGGCCATTCCTCCTGATCACTCCTCTCCAGGTGTCACTGTCGTTTCCCACGTGGGCGTTGAAGTCCCCTAGCAGAATAATGGAGTCCCCGGGAGGTTGCACTATCCAGCACCCCCGACAGGGACGTCAAGTTGGCCGGGTACTCCGCACTACTGCCCGGCTCATAGGCCGAAACAACAGTCAGAGACCTCTCCCCAACCCGAAGGCGCAGGGATGCGACCCTCTTATCCACCGGAGTAAACCCCAACACAAGACAGCTGAGCTGGGGGGCAACAAGCAAACCCACACCAGCCCGCCGCCTCTCCTCGTGGGCCACTCCAGAGTAGAAGAGAGTCCAGCCCCTCTCAAGGAGATGGGTTCCAGAGCCCAAACTGTGCGTGGAGGCGAGCCCGACTATTTCTAGTCGATATCTCTCGACCTCCCGCACAAGCTCAGGTCCTTCCCCCACAGTGAGGTGACATGCCAGGAGCCATCCTAAGCATCTGGGGATTGGGCCGCCGAGGTCTCCACCTTCGTCTGCCGCCCAATCCTCTTTGCACCGGTCCCTCATAGTTCCCCCTGCAGGTGGTGGTCCCACTGGGGGATGGCCTCGTATCTGTCCTTCGGGCTTGGCCTGGCCAGGTCCCGCGAGGAGCAACCCAGCCACCAGACGCTCTCCGACGGGTCCCGACACCCAGGCCTGGCTACAGGGTGGGAACCCAGCTCCGTCGTACCAGGCGACGTCATGTGCCTCGATTGTATAGTCCTCATGAGGGTGTGTTGAACCGCTCTTTGTCTGACCTAGAGCCTGCTTTCCATGGGAGACCCTACCATGGGCATTTAAGCCTCGGACAATATAGCCTCTAGGATTATTCGGGCACTCAAACCCCTCCACCACGTTAAGGTGGCAGTTCAAGGAGGGGATTTCACCTTATTCAGCACGTTCTTCCTGCATTTCATACTTATTTTGATTCTGACCCATGTTTGGGCCAACTGACTTTAATGAAATGTGCAAAATTAATACCCCAGATCAAACAATAGGCCATAAATAGATTATAGAAAATTACTTGAAACTGTTGGCTGTCGAGCGGTGATGAGCCATCTTCCTAATGGGTACCAACTGGTGGATGGTCTGTATGGAACATCCTGTGGCAGATGGCACATTTTCTACTCAGTTCAGTTTTATAAACCGCCAGTTCACAACTGATATCATCTCAGAGTGCCTTATAAGAAAAATGACTCCAGTTCATTTCCAAATATGCAAAGCAAGATGATTCAGGAGCAGTTTCTATGTGAAATAAAATCTGAGCACATGGATTAAAACAGAATGCATGTTATTCCAGCAGTAGCTCCTTAAATGGCTCAGTCCAGGAGAAAGGCGAGGTCAGAGACAATCATTGGGGGAATTTTTATCCTGGCTGCATGAAGTTATTGGCAGTAATAAATTACATGGAAAGGCTGGACCAGATGTGGCATCTGTTTAAAAAAAAAAGATAATCTCCGAAGTAGCAGAAAATGTAAAGTCAGGTTCAAAACTGTACATATCTGCCATGGTGATGGAGGGAACTGACCAGCAAACCTTCTAAAAACCTTTCCATGGACAACAGCTGGAAAATTACCTTTAAGCCAACTAATTCAATGTCAAACCTCATACAGATTAAAAGCTCTAAAGCCAGATGTTGGTGAAAATGAAATGCTTGATGTATGGCATACAGCTAAGAGCAGGGTCAGGCTAAGTGGAATCAACTCCACCAACCTCAGCTGCTGTAGCGATGTGCTCCCAGGCATCTCCAGCAGTCCTTGACTGGATGTTCACTGAACAAAATGGGCTGGATCATAAACAGATGTATTCCTTGTTGACTTTGCAGAAGCCTGAGGCTGCCAAAGAACTCTGGGGGGGGAGAGAGAGAAGTTACTGCTTAAGTGTGTTATGAGTATGCTTGCTGTATCAGTGTGTTTAAAGTGTGCCTGAGGAAGAGCTCAAGGCTCATCCCAACAACACAGTGTTAAAAACAAGATGAACAGTTATTTGATTCAACTCAGGGGTGCTGGAATGCATGCAGTCCTGCAGACGTAGTCATGTTGCCTTCCTAGCAGGTTTAGCCCAAATCTTAACAACATGGCTGTTCTAGAAAAATATGGGAAATAAAAGCACAGTATGGAAAAACTTCTCTGTTCCAACTAGGTCCTTGATCCCATATGTGGTATAAAATAAATTAAATGTTTTTTATCCAACATATCCTGTTCATTGTTGCTTCTCTGTACTTAAGGTACTTAAAACGTATCATCTAGCAAATATTAAACAGAAAAATGAAATGTTTCAGATCAGAGCATACATGTTAGCTTCTGCTCTTCAAATTGGTTTGATACTTACAGTGTTTGTCACAGCAGAAAATGTTCCTCGTTACGCTCCATGATCCAGAACTTCCATCAGCAGCAAGAACTCTCAGAACTGGTTCTGTCTGACATCACTGTGGAGAAATTTTGCCTTCTGTTCTTTTCAGTATTGCTTCATTGCTCACAGCAAAACAAGCTCAAATCATCACACCTCCACCACCGTGCTTGACAGGTGGTCTGAGGTGTTTGTGCTGTTTCACTGTTTGGTTTCTTCCAAGCATGGTTCTGTGCATCATGGTCAAACCTGCAGTGTTTGGACATAATGTCCATCGTTACGTTTAGAGGAAAAACAGGGAAGCTGGAACCCTGAGAACACCATCCTAACTGAAGTACGGGGGTGGCAGCATCGTGCTATGGGTGGTGTTCTGCTGCAGGAGGGACTGGTGCACTTCACTGAATACATGTTATCATGAGGAAAGAACATTATGTGGAAATATTGAAGCAACATCTGAAGACAGCTTGAGCACAGATGGGTCTTGGATTTATGTAATTTTGTCCCTTTTGGCCCTCAGGGGTCACATCATGGTGATTTTGAAAATCATCTGGAGACCTTTTATGTTGTATGTTTTATGACCTCCACTTTGGGAACCCCTGTTTTAGTTGAAGCAGCAGTATTCACTCTGCAGGGTTTGTTCTGTTTGAAGTTTAGATACTTTGGACCAGTCACCATCCAACATGCAAACTCTGCTCTCTGCTGGGTATGTGTGCTTCTTTACATCAATCTCAGTAAAACTACTTTTTAATCATCAATTTAGGCAGAAAACAGCATCAGTTACAGAAACACAATCACTTTCCTTCCACACTTTTCGGGAAAATGCAGCAGCAATGGAGTCGGTTCATGGTGCAACAGGATTTTACAGCAGTAATAATCTACAGCGGCTCACCCTGGCAGGTGATGTAATATCCTGTGCCTTCACTGTTTTTCTAATCTGGTTTAGTAGGATGTGATGCTTCGGTCATGCTCTAATCTCACTGAACATACACCACAATTCTTTAGCAGGCTTATAGGCTGTCTTACCATGACAGGATACTCAGCAAATTATTTACTTGGAAAGAGATTATTCAGCGAGCTGATAGGGGATGTAAGTTGAGCCCAGGATTGTTTTTGCCAGCATGCTGCTCCAGGAGGTTTCTGGGCCTGACAGCAGCTCACTGCCGGCTGTTCATTGATATGCCGCAGCCGCTCTCCCTGTCTTGCTGTACGATAGAATGCATGGACTTTGTGACAAAGTTGATGAAGCATGCATTTTCATCACAGTGCTGAGGCAGAGCCCCAGCGGTGGTGATAGGAGCATTAAACAGAAGCAAAGAAAGGTGTGTGAGGACATAAGGAGAGCAAACAGAAGCATAAAACTGTTGTACAGCAAAGATTTTTCATTATTTACTCACAACCTGAAGTAATGTGTTGCAGGTTTGTATCTACATCTGTTTCTTGTTACCTTCATGCTAATAAATGGGGTCAATGTTGTTTTGGTGCATTTTTTTCTGCATGGAACTGATTAAGGACATGTTCTGAGTTTTCTCCAACGTTGGTTTAAATGTTTGAACATGAAATATTGAATGGCAACAGCTGCAGCCATTTAGTCATCATTGATCACATCAGATACACCTGACTGCAGCACAAGATGTTAGTTCGACTTCAAGAATAAGCAGCAGAAAGAAGTGTCAGGCTGTTCGCACTGATCAACCCTGAGTTTTATGTGTCTGTAGGACTGAAGCAATGACAAAGTACCTGACAAACACCCTGGAGCAACACAAAAGAAAGATCTGATTAGGTTGCAGTTTGGTTCACACGCTGACCAGTGACTCGTATATAAACCATGAAATCAGCATGGAGCTGGGTGTGAGTAGAGCAATGGTGTAATCAGGCAGTGGCTGCAGCAACTGACAGTCTAAACTGGTCAGCAGAGACACAGGATCCCTTGTAGATGTTTTGCACAGCATTATAATCACTGGGTGGAGTTAGATATGGATCACATTGTGTGTATGCATGGGGTGGTGTGTTTGTACTATGCTGTATGTTTCATCCACCCTGTTATAGTTTCTTGTGTTTTATTAGAAGATGAGAGTGTCTCAACGCCACAGAATGACCACTTCACTAAACTGTGAACAAGCAGTTTTTGTGACATTCCTATAGATTAAGAAGGTGCATACGTCCTCTAAATGGCCCCCATCTCTGAGCATGTAGCTGCACAGTTAGTTCATGCACAGTGACAGAAATGATGCTATAATAATTAGTAGTGTGATGAGCTGAGTCCAACAGCAGTAGCAGTCTGTGCCCTGTCTCCAGTAACTCATAATTAAACCATCTAAGGACAAAGTATAGTGATTATTCATGGCCAGTTTATGGCACACTCAGTGGGCTACTCCGATCCATTCTTTATGTTGTCAAGTCCTCTTTAACTTTCTTCACCCTGAGAGAAACTTGTCCAAAGGGTCGCAGTTTTCTGACAACTTGTGGGTGGTACTCAGGCCTGCAGCTGCATCAATTAAGCAGCTGCAAAATACAGAACAGTTATGTATGTTTTCTCCTTAGCAGTGATGTAGAGAAGCTTGACAGGACATCAAAGAAGAAAAACTGGTTTGAATGTTCAGAAATTTAAATAATTTCTGAATTTAAGCCTTTTTCTGTGGTAACATTTCTCATTTCAGACTGTGAAAAGTAACTGGAGGGTAAGAAGGTATCAGCAGCCTTTACTCTCTGTGTTTTTGGTTGCAGGGCATCACTTTGTATGCATTAAAGTGCAGAGATCTGAATCACATTATGGCCAACAAGCTCAGAGAAAAGGGCATTTTTTACCAAACCAGTTTGCTGACCTCAAAACAGCAGCAGTCTTTGCCTTTCCTCGTGTTTTCAGAGATCACATAAGACGGGTCGTGCACTGTTGGTTGAGAAGAAAACTAAGTGAAATATTAATCATCCGCTGTTTTGATCGCCGGTCACAAATTATTACATAGTTTTACTGAACACAAGCAAGCAAACATCTGCTGTTTCTTTGGTTTCAAAAGAATGTGTTTAGATGAAAATCGCCTCAGTACCAACAGAACCAGAACAATTTATTCTCCTGTTTGAGCCACGTTCTTTATTCTTAGTCATTATCAGGACAAATCAAGATAGATGCAGAAAAAACAGATTGAAACAGCTTCAATGATGTTGTGATGTGTACCTCAGAAAGCAACATGCACGAAGTAGGCTGTGATGTCATTGCTTCTACTAATCTCTGAAAGTCTGATCCACAATCATTCACCGTTAACTGATCATCTCCACTTAGGAAGCCGAGTTCAGCAGAAACCGTCCATTTTTCAGGGCTGTTTTAGGCGGCGTCAATATTTGGCCAAACTGAGATTTTAAGTCTTAAAGGCACAATGTCAAACAAGTGACCATCAAACCTCGAGTTTATTTGGATTTACTGCTGAAGGCCGCTGCCGGCCCACATCCAGCCTTAACCCTCTAATGCTTCTCACCTCTATGTTCAGAAAAATACAATGAGTTATTGTTTTCTACAAGAACCATAGAGCGCAAAAATATCTATTGGTTTGTTTTTATTTTTAAAGCTGTAAGCTCATTTAAAACATGTCATGATTGTCTCATGTACTAAAACAACGTACCGCCACATGTCTCCAGATCTGTCTTCAAATCCGTCTTCAAATCTCAGATCTGGGGATTTTTTATTCAATGTATAGATCAATATTTTTCAGTTTTTGGTGTGGTAGCAAACAATTTATTGTAAAATGTTTTATCATAAATCAGTGTTTCGCTGCTGCCACACAGCTGATGGCGACTGAGGAGGAAACGCAATCATTTAAATCAGGTGTGCTGGAGCTTAGACATGCAGGACCGCCGTCACAAACAATCTGATCTTTGTGTTCAGGTTTTCCAAAGCTGTACAAATTATCCTGCTCACTTTGAAGATCTGTTAGCTCAGGCTGTATTTTTTCCCCTTCGCAGCTGCTTCTGTGATACAAACTTCCACAGTAATGGTCCCAGTTTGGTGATGTGTAATTTCTTGTTCAGGAACAACAGGGCAGAAAAGATGCAACAGGTTGAAGTTCACCTCCGATCAACACAGTTTGAATGACAGGAAATAGCCATGCCTTCTGAAAACCAATCAAAATGCAGGAAATCCTCTCAAAGTGGGTCAAGAAAAGAGAGATGAAGATGAAAATGCCCTACACACCAAACTTGTCCCAAATCCAAGATGAAAATACAGAATTTGAGCTCAGTGAGTAAAATTACCAACACAGGTTGACACCATGGTACCACTTATTCATTTAAACACTGTTTAGTGAACATAGCTTTGGACTCACTGTACCAGATTAACCATTAGAGCTATATCTTTGTATGTCTCCTTTAACTGCCTTGTGGAAAATGGGAATCCAGTGTTTTGGAAGTGAAACGCCAATTAAATGGGCTTTAACAGAACCAAATGGGAGCTGTTATGGCTCTGGAAGACATAGATCAGCAGGTGTTTCATGCTGCTCTTCAGCTTTATGGAAGTTTATGTTCTCTGTCTGGAGAAAAGACCCATTTTTATTCAAGGAACATTTTTGTACCTCTGAAGATTTCACTCCATAGAAGAATGGGAAAAGATGATGATGACATTTTTCAGTTGATTGCTTCGGAAAAGCAGGGATATTCCAGACTGGATGGAAAATTAATTAGATTTGAATAAAATCTCCAAATGAAACAAGATGTTTTAAATGGTTAGTCTCTTTGGAGGAAAAACAAAAGGGTTTCCCAGGTTCACAAAAAGCCAGATTAAGGTTTATAAATGTCCTCAGGGACAGAGACCTTCATTTCTGGAGACATGTCCTGTGGTCTGATGAGACTAAACCTGCAGTGTTTGGACATAATGTCCATCGTTACGTTTAGAGGAAAAACAGGGAAGCTGGAAGCCTGAGAACACCATCCTAACTGAAGTACGGGGGTGGCAGCATCATGCTGTGGGTGGTGTTCTGCTGCAGGAGGGACTGGTGCACTTCACTGAATACATGTTATCATGAGGAAAGAACATTATGTGAAAATATCAGGCAGGAAGTTAAAGCTGGACACAGATGGGTCTTCTAAATGGACAATGTCCCTCAGCAGACCAGCAGATTAGTTACTAAGAGGTTGAAGGACAACAAAGTCCAAGTTCTGGAGTGTCCTTCACAAAGTCCTGATCTCAGGCCCAGAGAACATTAGTGGTCAGCGCTGAAAAGGTGTTTGAGAAAGGAGTTCTACCAACTTGATCCAGTTGCACCGGTTCTGTCAGGAGGATTAGGTTAGCAACCTATTGTTAGAAGCTTGTTGAAGGAAGCCCAGAACATCTGACCCAAGCCAGACAGTTTTAATGGATTTTTACCAAATACTGAGGAGATGGATGGAAACGTTAGAAATTGGACACATTCTTACAACTTCTGTTGTTAATAAGATTAATAATTTAGTCCATACTAGGGCTGCACGGTGGTTAGACTTGTTGCCTTGCAGCAAAAATGTTTTAGATTCAACTCCTGGCCAGGGGTCTTTCTGCATGGAGTTTGCATGTTCTCCCCGTGCCTGTGTGTGTTCTCTCCGGGTACTCCGGCTTCCTCCCACAGTCCAAAAAACATGACTGTTAGGTTAATAGTTTTCTCTAAATTGACTTTTAGGTGTGCATGGTTGTTTGTCCTGTGTGTCTCTGTGTTGCCTTGTGATGGACTGGAGACCTGTCCAGGGTGGACGCCGCCTCTCAACCATTGACCGCTGGAGGAAGGCACCAGCTCCCCCGTGACCCACTATAGAAGAAACGGGTATAGAAGATGGATGGATGGATGCTAACTGAGCTAAAAGACAATGAAGATAAAGTTGTTCTACAGTGAATGTAAATGTCTGGTTCAACTGTTTGTAATAAAATGCATGAATCTAAATGCAATAAAAATTAGCCTAGATCTGATTGGTTGATCTTTATTCTAATATTCCAACCTCTATGTTTTTCCAAAAATCTAATATCACTCTTGACTAGAAGTTAAACAGTTTTTCTTCTAGTGGTTTCATTTCTATATTTAAATTAAATTGTATAGAAATGTTTACCAATAAGGTGAGAAGTGAGGCAGAGGAGCAGGATGATAAAGGGTCTGCAGGAAAATACCTGAAATGCTGTTCCAATCAGAGAGGGACAGATATTGGCCGGTTCTTTCAGCTCGGATAACGCCTCAATCAGTCTTTGGAAGTGGTGAGCAGGATGGAGCAATGCTTCCATTATGAGCACGACTGGGTCCTTTCCATATCATTCCAGGATAAGTGGGCCTTCATGTCCACGTCTCTGAATACCAATAGTTGCCCAATCGATATGCATAGCTAGCAGGGACAGATTGATCGCCAATAATCAAGTTTCCCCCTGTGGATCTGCTGATTACCAAGCTTAATAAACTGAATATAGAGAGCAGGTGGAGGTGCTAACATGTGTCTTCAGCAGCTCCAGGCTGAAATTATTCAGAAAGCAGACGGTTCTGTAAGAATAGCTGTTTCGTTTCCTGCCTGAGTGAAAAAATGTGGCTGTAAATGTGTTTCCTGGCATTCAGGTGCTCAGCTGTTCTTCATTCTCTGCATATTAACAGAAGTGCTGCTGATATCCAGTCAGCACCTCCTCCTTCTTCTCCTCCTCCTCCTCCTCCTGAACTGTGCTTTGAATGTCCAATTGTGTGTTTTAGTCCAACGTTCTGGTGCGATTTGACTTTTGTGTCTGTAATTATTCATGTTATATGTGCAGCACAATGAGTAAAGCTGATGCTTCATTTCCCAGACAGATGAGCAAACGATTCAGGCTGAATGACAGCAGAGTAAATTCAGAGCACAGGTTGGTGGGAGGCTCCACATCAGCCATTTACTCAGACTTTTCTCATTCCCTGCAGGTAGGCTGTCTCTGCTTCTGTTCCCTGCATTCCCTTCACTGTCCAGCAGAAGTCGCTGTTGTTCTATTAAAAACCAGCAATATCTCACAAAAGCTTAAAAATTCAGCCTTATATGAAAAACTATCATCCATCAGGAAAACAGCCGGCTTTCCCTCTAAATACTATAATTTAATCCATTTTATTGTCATTTTCTTCACATTCAGAGGCTGGAATATTGATCTCAGCTGCTCTGTAACAAAGAACTTAAGGCGATGCTGCATTTTTTTGACTTGCTAACTATAAGTTATTGAAGATTTAGCTTTTTAATTGATTTAACTTTATTCTCACTTTGTGAAAGTTTTTTTTAATAGTGTTGTTGCAATCTTGCGTGATTTTGCTGGTGCTCAGCATTAACTATTATTTGTGCTTGCTTGCAGCATTTAGCATTTTAATGTGCAGATCTTTTGATCGGGTATAACTGCTTGGTTATAGAGGATTTTTAGGTAAAATCATTGTTTGCATGGGTTTTGCAGTTTTATGTTGTTTTGTTAGGTTTGACCGGTTTATAGATCTTTGTGTTTTTGGCCCCCAGTCTTTACTGACTTTCTTTGTTTCATTAACATTATTTTACTTTTTTAGGTACAGTAATATTTCAAAGGTTCTAGCAGTCCTGGTTTATGTTTGCACATTTTTGTGTTGTTAACTTCTAGCTTTAAAATTCCCTATTTTGTGTTTAACACTAATTTGCAAGGTTTCTGCGTTTGCTAGTTTTTTCCTAAGTTTTGGCATTATTTCTCGCTAGTCCATTCAGTTGAATGTTTTTCTATTAATGTTGCATTTTGCTTTTTTTTTTCTAGCCTTTGTTGCTAAGCTTTTGCATTTAAAATTTTTTATTTGGTTTCGGCTATTTTGCTAGTTTTTAGGATACTTTTCTGCTGGGTTTTAACAGTCCAGTCAAGTCCTCTTCTTCTTCTTAGCTTGTCTTAAGGCATTATGTTGTATGGATTTAGCATTTACGGTTATTTATATTAGTTTTCTTGCATCTTTTAAAGGATTCGCCATTTTATGCATCTTTATAAACATTTCAAGCTTTCTTCTTCATTTCTTTCTGTTTGCTGATATTTAAAAAAACGTTTTTCTTCTGTTGCTACAAATAAAGTAGAGAAAGAGACACTTAGAGGCATTTAAAGACAGGAGAGATCCCACACATTGTTGCCCCGGAGAGAAGCTGTTTATCTGTAGCTGGAAAGCAGCTCTGCTCCCATCAGATTCCACTAAAATCAGTCAATTGATCAACTTTATTTATAGCTGTAGATAGATTTGATATATAAGCTTTAAAATGTTGTTCTTCAGTATTGAGGAATGTAAATCATTCACACTAACATTAAAACATCTTCACACCATCAAAACCTTCATCCGGTCCCATTTCCACACAAAGCAGAACATAACTGTGGAGGCGAAGGGAATCCATTCATAGTTTTCAATATAATCCATGTTCATTGTGTTTGACTCCTTCATGCTGATACCCTAAATAAAAACCAGTACAACCAGTCAGCTTATCAGTAACCAGAGTCCAGCTGTGTGTAATTTAACCTGAGTCCAACAGCAGATGTTCAAACATTTCAGACATTTATTCAAGGTCCTCTATCAATTCAAACTAAAACTAGAAGAAAGCAAACAGAGCAGCTGAGTGGGAATCAGGACAGGAGCAACTGGGAAAAGGTTGCAGTAAACAACAATAAACTAATATGAACGGGTCAAAGTGTAATATCAGAACCAGAGGGAGGGTGTTCAGGGAGCAGCAGAGGTTTAAAGTCAAAACAAGACATTGTCACACTGCACACGGAGAGATAATCCAGCACCTCTCACACGGTTCTGGGATCACCTTTCCGTTCTGGGCTCTGACAAACACACAAAAGCAATCAAGTGTTTCTGCTGCTGAGATCTCACACTGCTGATTCAGTTATCAGCAGGTTGGAATAACAACACACTCCTCTCTGAAGCTCGGATGTTCCTCCTGATCACTGCAGACACTTTGGACTCTTCTTACTCCATGTCCTGCACAGAGATTCATCCCAGCAGTTTAGCTGACAATGTTTGGAGGCTGTGTAATAAATGCAGATAGTGCTGAGTCCCCTGGTGGTGAGAGGGCTGCTGTGCATATACACACAGCCCCTCAGACCGCTTTACCACAACAACATGATCCATCTTCATTTGCACCTGCTCTGCCGGGGCTGCTGAGTGTATTCAATTGATCTGTTGATAATGTTATGAATTTCTAAAACGAGTCCTCCTCTGCCCCCCACGCTCAGATCTGCCTCTCATCTTTCACAGATCAGTACAATCAGCAACATTCAGGGCCTGGATGGTAGAACTCCTCGGCATACTAAACCAGCTCTGTATAAATCCCAAGCAACGCTCCGAGGGTCCGGTGATGCATGGATGTTCCTGATTATACAGAACCGGACGGGACGGGTTTTCCCATCCACGGAGCTTCCACGTGACCAAATGATGGGAGGTTCCTGCGTTTATGGACCACCATCAGTAGGATGACAGAGGCTCGATTGAATCTTCCTTGAGAAGGATTTTAATCTCTTTTCTGTGGGCGGTTCCGTATTAAAGGTCCAGAAATACTGCAGTTCAATAAAGTCACTAATTAACAAATTATGTGTAAACGGCATTAATTAAGTGTTTCAGCACCTTGTGAACTGTTAGAGACAAGCTGATGGGTCAGCAGGTTAACCAATCAGGAGCTATGAAATAAATACAGAAATAATGATAAATATTCTTACATACAATAAATTCAATTTTTTATTAATTATTTACACATTTAATTTAATTTTGTTTTGTTTTTTGAGCACAAGAGTGAAAGTAACACTGATTCTGGTCCTCATTTGAAATTGAATTCTCCCAGCTGAACAGGAAATTACTGGAACAAATAAACACATTTATCAAAAATATGTTTTTTTATCATACACTCTCAGCCTAACCATATATGGACAGTTCTGCTTTAGCTTTAAGATGCTCCATAAATCCAAGTTAAGCAGAGCAACATCTCCAGACATGAATGAGCTGCCATGCTTTCCTCTGAAGGAACAATAAGTATGGGACAAGTTACATGGAGTCACGTTAGCAGGACAAAGTATAGCTGTGCTCCTGACTGACTGCTAGCAACTGTTCTCCGCTAAATTTTTTTATAATCACTTAAATCAATTTTAAAATAATAAACGATAAAGGACAATAATCCCGCTCTGCCCATTTCTGTCAGATCTGCAGTCATAAAGGACAAAGATTAGGAGCCTGATCGATATACCACTGCTGCCCCTGGAGACCCCACGCTGTTTGTTTACTGTAGCATCGTAAAAATGAACAATTAAAATATTTATGAACATTAAGACACCAAAATATCATTTTCTCTTTTAAAGCCCAGGAAAACATCTCACGTCACAAAATAAGTAAAATTACAACAAATGACCACACAGCAGGGGTCGTCAAGAAACGGCTGCTCGGTCAGCTTAATCTTTCTGTGGCTCATCTTTGCATGACCTGGCTACTCGTTGGTATGTTTTATATAGAAAGCCTTCCTCTAGGCTGCCCCCTGGTGGCAACCATAGGCAGGTGTTCAGGTACCGCCATTTCCCTATCAGATATTAGTTTATTTTTTTTTCAGAACCAGAACACGAACTGTCAACTAGCATCAAACCATGCTTTGGTCAGAAATTCACAGAATTCTGAAAGAAGTTCATAGTGGTGAGAAAAGGCCTTTCAAAAAAAGTCCATGGTTAATCTCCATCCATATGTTCAAGCACAACAAGTTCTAATAATGTAGATGCAAAAATAAATTGAATATATTAATGATTAAATGATAAACACATATTGACAACTAAAAAATTAGTCTCAAACTATAATAATTATTTGTTTTCATCACATTAACTAAAGAAATATAAAAGTACCAGAGACCTTCTGGTTAGAGGTTCCTCCTCCTCTCTCCAGTGTGTGTCTGTGAAGTTTTGCATCTTCAGCCTGAGGACCATCATTGGCTTCTTCACTGTCAGCAGTCTTTGGTTGTAATCCCCAATATGAGTGATGTTCTGGTCCCCCAGGTCCAGAGTCCTACATGTTTTATATGTATAAATACAGACCTCTATGCATCTGTGTGAATAGAGAGAGACGAAGTGATTTTCCTATGAAACTCTAACAACAGCCTCCAGACGAAGATGCTGTACTCTGCTGCAGGGGATCCTGAGTTTGATTCCCTGGGAAGCTGTTTTCCCAGTTTATTTTGTCCCAGCTGTGTGTTGCTTTATTAAGTTTAGTTTGAAGATGGTCCCTGGGATGCTGTATAAGAGCTCCATTGCAACAGATGGACTGCATGCATGTCGCTGCTTCAGACCAATTAGTAGGAAGAGTTTCCAGGGCAGCACAGTGTAACGCTTTCTGTAGTATTTTACATGATTTACCCGATCGGTTCTGCTGCAACACTTAAAAAGGAGATTCAGATTCATTTACCTTCGCTACCCTTTAACTGTCTGACTGGATCAATCATGTCGAGATGAAGCGAGACTGTGGAGCACGGAGTGACTTGGACTAAACCAACTCAGACGAGGAGGGTGGGACTACAATTTATGTTAAGTATTTCTATTTTACATTTGTTTCATTTTTATAAATGTTTTTGATTACAGAGAATGATCAGAAAAACATTTGAACGAAAAAAAAGAAATTATTATCTGAAATCTAACTGCACGTTCTCAGGTATGGGGACTGATAAACTCTGGACGGGGACATGGACACCGTTTCTATCCTGTGTGGTCCAACAGGACGTCGTCTGGGGATACAAAAGCTAGCAATCGTTGCAGCTATGTAATATTTTATACCAGGAACCCGTTCAGCGAGCCCATTCTAACTGCAGTTAGTCTACAACGGGGATCTTAGTATCAGATTTCTACAACCTAGAGCTAGAATCAGATTTTCTCTCACCAGAAGCTGACAGCTGGCTGTTTGAAAGTAAATTAACCTCCAGGCTCAACTGAAGACGTTGGTTTCAGGGCTTCAGATGAGTCACCTGTATAAAAATACCTCAGAAGTCAAATAAAATGTAAATGAGCGTTGTTTCTGTTGCACTTGCCCCAGAGAAATCAAACAGAAATCATGGAGTCCAGCTGACATCTGTGAGCTGTTTTGTGGCAGTTTAGGTTCTAAGGTCCAACCCAAACCACCCACACACACATTGATGCAGGTTTTCCCTGCAGCAGACCGCTTAGTGGCTCATTGTACCATCACCAGCATGAAATAAACTGGTATTGGTATCAAATATCCCTGCAAGCACCATGGATTCAGGTGAAACCCCTCTTCTTCTTCTCTCCCTCGTGCACACAGTGATCCTCTTTCATCCCTCAGATTCAGAGCTAAACCTTGGCTCTGATGTTTGATCCAAAACTCTGCTGAGCTCCAAACATCAGGGTAAGCTCTACAACTTATTGTGGGGAACATCTGAACCAACATTAACAGATCTTCTGTCTTCATGTTGGTGGTTAAAGTTAGTCTTTTACTAGGATTTTAGATGCCACACAGTCGCATGCTATCATGCAGTAGAAAGAGATGATTGACTCTTATAATGTGGGTTTGGAAAAATGTCGTGTGTGTTTGGAGCTTTATTAAAAAGAAAGCTTTATTGGCTCATCACTGAACCTGGACACCTGCTGTGTGTTTGTTGGAGATGTGTTGGGCTCGTTGAAGGTTAAGGTCTTGAGTTCTGAGATGAATTTTGGAAATATTGATGAAAATGTCCTAATATGGAAGCTTGGAGCTGAAACAGATTCCTGATGCCTTCAAGTTTCCAGGTTTTTCTGCATTTTCCAGCTTTCATCGCCTCTTTTTGCTGCGTTCTGTGAAAAGCTTCAGAGAAACAGAATTACATTTTAGCACTCAAAGATGGTCCAATGTGATTTTCCATGACAGAAAAACGTCTTCCTTTCACAAACCTCCCTGCAGCTTTTAGTGCAGCAGCAATTAGACTGAAACACCTAAGCAGGGAGAACGTTTCCAGGCTAACTCTCTCTTCATTTAATCTCCTCGCTCCCTAACCTCATTCCCCTTCGTCTTCCTCGCCTTCGGCGGCCCGTTGGGAATCTAATTCATGAGAGGTCGATGACAGAACGGGGCTCGTTGTGCTTTTATCCGACGTGTCGTTAAAGCTGGACCTCCCAGGATTAATGCTGCTGTGTGTTTATTGGAGCTGCTCTGGGCTCGGTGAAGGTTTATGTGAAGTCAGATTGTGTTTAAGGAAGATCTGAAGCAAACCAAACAGATGGATGTAATAAATGTTCAGGATTTGTTTTCTGATCTCTCTGCCTTATTTAATTTCTCTGCTTTTACCTTTATTTCTAATTCTGACATCTTGTTTTTAAAATGTGAAAATGAATTCTCTTACTTTTATTAGTATTGCTAGCATTCTTCTTTTTCAAACAGCCTCCTGTTAGTAATTGAGCTTTAATTGTGTCTAAGGATTTTACATCTTTATTTTGGCCACGTTACAATACGCAGTTATGCAGGACTTTAGAGGAAGCTCATTATTAATCTGTCTGTCACTTCTGGCATAAAATACATCCTAAATAATAATAATATTTATAATAATCATCTTATTGGAAATGAGGAGAAAATCCTCCAGTTTGATATCCATGTTAACATGTTACAGAAGAAATAATTTGTCTCTTTCAGTGAGGAGGATCTGATTTCTGTCCAAAAAAATAAATAACAGACAATGTCTAATCTGGAGAACGCTCACAAGAAGCACCGTTCTGATGTTGGTGGACAACTAACCATTTTCCATTAATTTAGTGAAAATAACAGCGTTTCAGGAAAGCACTGTGTACAAGTGTACTATCTTTACCCTGTGGAGCTCAATATGAGGAAATATTGTTGGCTTTGGTTTAGTTGGTTCTTTATTTGCTGTGTTTGTGGAAAAAAGTTATTTTTAGACTGCGAAGCTGCTGGAATCTGATGCAAAACCTGCACAGATTTCTCATACTGTCTGACCTTTGAAAGGTAGGTTGAAACCAGCATATAATGAATGTTTCTGCTTCGTGGATTTAGATAGAAGGTGAAACAGATGGGCATAAAGGAGCTAACACCTTGTGTGGTCCAAAGTTAATCAGATCTTCAGGTTCTCCTAGTTTACTTTAGCCTAATAATTTTCACTCATTTTGTGTCCGTGAGTCCGGCGACCCTTGATTCATTTCCCCAGACAATAAATATCATCTTACTGCTTTTTCCTAGTAAACTCCAACTTAAAGGACCGGCAGACAAAGAGGATTTCTAAACATTAAACACTGAAAAGGTTTGGAGGAAATTATGATAATTTAAACTTAAAATTATTGATAAAAAATCTCTAAAAGGTCAGAAAAGATGAAATCATGTAAGACCTGAACTGTGAGACATAAAAGCCCATTTCCACAGGTTGGGCTGTATGTTTTTGTCAGAAATGATTTTAAATCCTCATTTATTCATGACTCTATCTGCCTCATCTTCAGATTTATTTAATTTGAGAGAAAAAAGCCTCCATCTTGGTATCACCAGTGCACCTTGCTGCTGCTCTGGCAGAACACCATTTGCTTTGGTCCTATTTACGTTTTGTATTTTGGCTGCTGTTGACCCATCTGCAGTACGCCGCGGCCAAGTTGTCCACAACAGTGATTTTCTCTTTTTCCTCCTCGAAGCATAAGCATCTCGTGACCAGGCATGAAGCCGACCTTGCCCTGCAGGCTTGGTGCTGAGATAAGCCCCAACAGGCGTGATAAAAACACGATTCCCAGGGCGGAGAGTAACCTTGGGGCCGTGACGTCAGACAACTTTTATTATCTGCTTGCCAGAAGCAAGGAAAGAACTGCAGAGTCTCAGCTCAGCATACCTGCCCCCACGCATATGCATTGCATTGAGATTCATTCAACAGTGGTTTGATTGCCAAGGTTTATGGGAACATTTTTCTTCTGGATAGGTCCTCAGGGACACATAGTGGGAGAGATTAAAGAAGGACGGTGGGGAGAGATATGAGATCACGAGGAGAAGCAGCTGAGAGGGAGCGATATGGAGGATAGGAGGAGATAAGCAGTGAATGGAGGAAAGGGCTGGGACAGATAGTGGATGAAAGTGGAAATAAGTCTAGATTCAACTGAATGTTAATAAAGAATCCTGGATTATGTTCAGTGGGTTTAAAATGTGGCTTGGATTCGTTTTTACCACCTTTTTCTGACAGCTAATAATGGCAGCTAGAGGCGGTGTACCAGCAGAGTTAGCCTGCTAATCCAAGTCATTTGTTATTGGTGAACATGAAATCTTTAAAAATTATTTGAAAATAATCCATAATGCTGCTTCTTGCTGTCTGGTTCTTGAAGGACTGATGATGGGTTGGATTAAAACAGTTGTTTATTCTAAAAAGGTTTATCATGAGTAAAACTGCAAACATCATTCCTGGCAAACATTCCTACTTTCTGGGTCAATCTGGAAAGATCCAGAACTCTGGCCCAATTCATGCACAATGATTGAATTACAGCATTATTTCTTTGGACTGGGCCATGTTCTGAGTCCATGATGAAAACATGAGTCATAACTGGGCCGTAATAAACTATAGCCTGGGCTAACTTCTAATGCTAATGTTAGCATTAGAAGGCTAACTGAATTAACACACATTCACTGTGGTCAGTGTTTGTGAGCTTTAATGTGGTTTCATAGGAATTCTGTAGTTTGGGTAGAAATTTGTCACCTAGTACAATAAATTAACTTTTGTAAATAAAACATTTTTGATAGGGTTAAAACGGCTACGACTGAATGCAGTAAAATAACCGGTGAACTGTGTTTAAAGCGATGATGTTGAGGTGTGTGGATGTGAGCAGAGGGATGGAGTGAGTGAACGAGCTGATGGACTAAGAATAAGAGAATGGGACACAGCTGACTGACAGACAGAGGAGAAACAGCAGGAGAGAAGTTGGGTGACAGCCTTACTTAGTCAGACATTGAATGGAATAAAAAGCACATAAATGTGATGGATCAGATGTTGTGCCGTATAAAGACACCTGGGGGCAGTGTTGCACTTGGCTCTGCAGTGATTTAAACTGAGGACAGGAAGCAGAAAATGAACAGCTTTTAATCTGTGCCTCTGGAGCAAAGCAGAAATATCCAACAAGAATCAGAACATCTAAATAAAGCAAAATACACTTTTTACTAAAACTGGACAATATTCAAACAGTTTATATGATTTTCCCATAAATCAAACTGGGTTACTGTGTGAACAAAGCCAGATAGTTGACTGGACAAACTATTCCTGTTGGAAATGTCTATGGAAAACCTTTCTCTGTGCTCTAAATATTAATGTGTAGAACAACCAACTTCAATGGTTAAAATCTCTCATTGTCCTTGGGAATTAGATACTTATTTTGTGCTTTTGAAATGTTTTAGCCAGCAGTTAAATAGTGCAAAAATTATAGTGCCATATTTTGCAGCATTCGTCCTTTAGCGTATTTTTTTTCCAACCAATGAAATTAAACTTGCTTCTGTCCAAAAGTCTTAAATGTAACATTTTTTGGTTTTCATATGCAGACTTTAACTGATTTAGTTAAAAATGTGCACTTTTGTTGAGGATAAGAGCTAAATGAACTGACCTTTCTGACATGTTTAATGATGCAAGATGAGAAATCAAATTGTTTTCCCCTGTCAGAAAGTCACTGTAGATTAAATTTCTGTTTAATTCATTAGGAGTGGGTCAAAACAGAACACATTTCGAGGTTCTAGATGGAGACAAAATAAACTAGTTTAATTCAAACCCAATACATTCAGCCCAGTTTTGATCCACTTTGTTTCAGAGTAATGTGTATGAAATCAATTCAATAGTTTTGATCCGAGCCTATTCTTGACTGTCAGAATCCATATATTTCTGGTTATGAAATACAAATGTCATGTCTCACATGAAGCAAACGATTTCCGCAGATCTGCACTTTGATTTTAATCCTTCGTCATGAGCAAGCTACGGAAGCCCTGAAAGGCAAGTGAGAAAAAGAAACTTTTCTCTCACTTGAGCAGTCATGGCGGGCAATGGTCACTGGTCCTACAGATATCCTTGACACTTAGAAAAATAAGCCTCCCAAAATATTTTTTCTCATTTGCTTTTCAGGGCTTCCCTAGAAAACCCAGGGCGATAGTAGAGAGGAATGCATTTTAATTGAAGAATAAAACTGAAGTGAAACTGGACCCTGACATTTGTGAACAGAGCCTTTACTTTGTCAATGCTAACATGTAAGCTGTCACATTCAGAGCTTTAACCTGTAAACTATGACAAGACTTAGTGCATACGCCTTAGGGCTGAGAAAATAGTTGTAAAAACTAGTAAATGTAATGTTTGCTAAACTAGTTTCAGATCTGGACCGGCTGTTCTTCATCTTGAAGAAATTCTGCTCTAAAATACTGAACCAGAACATGTCAGTACAGTCTGCTTGTGGTTCTGTAATCCATCTTTAAACTCGTGTCCCTGAACTGTTGGCCTGTTTTTTAGCTCAACACGAATCATTATTGGAAAAAGATGAAAAGTTCCAGTCAAGAGTGTTTTCTGTCTTCAGCCACAATAATCTCTACTGAACATTTAACAGCTTCTTTATGTCTGCTCACATGTCCTTAAGCACATCTCAAGTACTCGGACATCCAATTTCTCTGTGAGGAAAACATGATTTAATCAATCTGTTTTACCTTGATGGACTTTAAACGGAGAACGAAAGGGATTAATACATTTCTTTAGCAGAAAATGCCTCATTTGAGGCCTATGGCATGAATTTTGATGCTTTGAGTTGACTTGTTGAGAAGAATTGAGACAAATGTGGCAACATCTCTTCAGGTACAAAAATCTAAAAATTATTAATTTGTCCAATGTAAATTTTGTATGTCTGAGCCAAGGCCATATGAGTCTGAACCTGTCTGCAGTTAAGCCCACCATCCACCCCAGAACCACCCACCTCCCCTTCATATTGTCCATGCTTGATCGTTTCTACATTCTGCTTTTACAGTTTTTCTCAATTGCTAAAGTTGTAAACCCTACTGTCTGAAGCAAATTCTCAGTAGCCTGAACCCACTGTTTTAATCAGTCACTCTTTTGGCAAAACCAACATTTTAATGTGTTGGCGTGGCCTAGTCAAAGTCCAGACCTCAATCCAACTGAGAATCTGTGGTTAGAAGTGAAGATCTCAGTTCACAAGAGAAAACCATCCAACATGAAGGAGCTGGAGCTGTTTAGCCTTGAGAAAAATCGCAGTGGGAAGTCGTGGTGAGCCCACAGAGACTGATCCAAAGCCGCTTGCAGCTGGAATTGCGGCTAAAGGTTGCTCTACTATTATTTTTCCTGTTTGTTGTTTGCTTCACAAAAAAAAAATCATCTTGAAAGCTGTAGACATGTTCTGTAAATGAAATGTTGACAACTCTCAAACATCCATTTTAACTCCCGCTTCTGAGGCAAGAAAACATGAAAAATGCCAAGGGGGGTGAATACTTTTGCAAGATACTGTACTTAATATAGTGGACGGTGGGTTTATGGTTTAAGATGTGTGGTCAAATAAAGTTTTAACATTCTTCCATCATTTTCTGTTTCTTTTTTCGTTCTACTGAAGCATCAGCCTGGAGTTTCATGCCTTGGTTCTGGTTTTGTTCTGGCCTCTGCAGATTAGATTTTCCACTTGTGGTAATAAGAGAAGTCTTCCTGGACCCTTTCCCAGAGGTGCGCCTCCTAACACACTCCCCTCAGTGCAGTTAAACACACCTAATTGTTCTGATGAGTCATTGCACAGAGCAGCAACCCTCTCTCCTTTTGTCCTGTTGGTAGCCATCTCTGTTCCTCCCCTGAACATCCTCTCCCTTCTCTTCAGATACTCTGAGATGAGGAAATGAGCCAGACTCTACCTCCCATGGGTGATTCTTCTTCTCCTGTTATCTCAGTGCTGCATTTGATCCAGTCGACCATAATATTCTTTTAGAAAAGCTGGAATATGCTGTAGGGATCAGGGGAACAGCGCTAGGCTGGTTTAAATCTTATCTGTCTGACAGATTCCAGTTTGTTCATGTAAATGATAAATCATCTTTAAACTCCAGGGTTAATTGTGGAGTACCACAGGGTTCAGTACTTGGGCCAATTCTCTTTACTATGTATATGCTTCCAATAGGTCAAATTATCAGGCAGCATAGAATAGATTTTCAATGTTACGCTGATGATACTCAGCTTTACTTATCCATAAATCCTGATCAGCCCAACCAGTTAGATAGACTACAAGCAGGTCTTGAAGACATAAAAACTTGGATGACTTTAAATTTTCTGCTTCTAAATTCAGACAAGACAGAAGTTGTCGTCTTTGGACCGGAGTCTTTAAAAAAGAAACTGCTTAGTCAATCACTTAACCTGGATGGCATTAAATTGACCTCTGGTAATAAAGTAAAAACCTTGGTGTTAACTTTGACTAGGACATGTCATTTAAATCCCATATTAAACAGGTTTCTAGGATTTCATTCTTTCATCTCCAGAACATTGCCAAAATTAGAAATATCCTGTCCAGGAGTGATGCTGAAAAACTAGTCCATGCATTTGTTACTTCAAGGCTGGACTATTGTAATTCTTTACTATCAGGATGTCCACAAAATGCAGTTAAAAGCCTTCAGTTGATTCAAAATGCTGCAGCAAGAGTTCTGATGAAAATTAAAAAGAGAGATCATATTTCTCCTATTTTAGCTTCCCTTCATTGGCTCCCTGTTAAATCCAGAATAGAATTTAAAATTCTCCTCCTCACATATAAAGCCCTTAATGATCTAGCTCCATCATACATCAGAGATCTGATTGGTCCATATGTTCCTAACAGAGCACTTTGTTCTCAGACTGCAGGTTTACTGGTGGTTCCTAGAGTCTCTAGAAGTAGAATGGGAGGTAGATCCTTTAGTTATCAGGCTCCTCTCCTGTGGAACCAGCTCCCAGTTTTAGTCCGTGAGGCAGACACCCTGTCTACTTTTAAGGCTTAAAACTTTCCTTTTTGATAAAGCTTATAGTTAGAGTGGCTTAGTTTATCCTGAGTTATCTTCCTTATTTTTTACCTCCGTCTTCTTCCCTCCCTGTTGGATGGAGTAAAGGGGAGTCGGTTTAGCCTAAACCGGCTCAGTTATGGTTGAGGTGCAAACACACCCTCCATTTCTGCTACCTGTATGACCCCTTCTCTTTTCCAATGGTTATAATCAGTCTGACAGAGAGAGGTATCCCAATCATTGTGGTTTTTAGTATAACAATGACCATCATTGGGACCCTTTGTGGGGTTCCTTGAGAAATTAGCACCGTTTAACTAAATAATCTGAACTGAAACTATCTGTGTAGTTATGCTGCTATAAGCTTAGGCTGCTGGAGGACATAATGACCACTTTCACCCTCTTCGCTACATTCTCACACTACTCTCCAATTCTGCATTATTTGCTGTTATTTCAGCTTTTAACTTTATGTTGTCTCTCTTTTCTCTTCCTAGAAGCTACACCTGGCCTGACTCTGTGTCTACCTGTGACACCTTTCTGGAGAGGGGCATCGTCCGAGCTTCTGCTGGCAACAACTTAATGCTCACCTTCTACAGATGATCCACATGGTCCTGTCTTTTAGTGTTTAACCCTTTCTCTCTCCTAGACATGGCTACTGACTGAGCTTCTACTGTAACTAACTCTATGTTCTCTCTTTCAGACTCTAACCTTGAAAACTGGATCAGAGTTTATCTGTTCTTTCTTTCTAGATGAAACGACTAAAGGAGCTACATCCATTAACATTTACTTTTCCTTCCCATAGAAAGTACTCCTGGATCAGTGCTTCTTTGTTCTCTTTGTGTCTCTGCTCTGTTCTCTCAAACCCCCAGTCGGTCGTGGCAGATGGCCGCTCACACTGAGCCTGGTTCTGGTTCTGCTGGAGGTTTCTTCCTGTTAAAAGGGAGTTTTTCCTCTCCACTGTCGCTACATGCATGCTCAGTATGAGGGATTGCTGCAAAGTCAACACCAGTGACTGTCCACTGTCTCTACATGCTCATCCAGGAGGAGTGAATGCTGCAAGTCACTGACTGGATGCAATCTGCTGGGTTTCCTTAGATAGAAAAACTTTTTATCCAATTTGAATAAATAACTGAATCTGACTGAACTGTTCAATGATTACGATTAATTAGAATGTATGAACCTGACTGTTGTGAAGAACCTTGAGACGACATGTGTTGTGAATTGGTGCTATATAAATAAAACTGAATTGAATTGAATTAAATTAATTAGTTGGCCACGGCAGAATTATTCCTCAAATCTGGAAAAGCCTTTTTTATGCTTTACATCCAGTAAGTTATGTCCTTGTTGTATTTCCAGCTGGAAACTCATTATTTCAAAACAACATTTGTAACATCGGTTCTCCCTAAATATTTCTCCATGATTAGTATTCATAGGCAATAGTTGGAAAAAAAGTTATTTTCTCAAATATGTTTTTTAAATATAACCAGATTGGTAAAATTGAAGAAAATCCAGATGTTGATTTGCTCCACTTGTCAGCATCAGTTCATTTCCTTCCCACCTTTCATGATCTCTGTTTTAGCTCAGGGTAGAAATGAAGACTGGCAACGTGTTGTCTCATTAGGAAGCCTGAGAGCTTAGGAAGCACAGATCTGTTGAGAAGACCTGGATCCATTTATTTCTGGTAGTTTAGATGATTAGTGATGGAGTTGCGAACTGTCCAGGGTGTACCGCGCCTCTCGCCCTTAGACCAGATGGATTGAGTTTGTCAGAAAACTAGAAATCAGATGAACAGAAAGGTTTTAACTGTTAAAATATTCTTTTGTGGTCGAAATAATGCGGAGAAGAATACTGACTGTCAGTCACTGACCCTCAACCAGCAGGGGCAAAAGGTCATGGCTGTAGAAGCTGTCAGCTCCCAGTGTTGTATACAAGCATTAGGAAGTCGAGTGGAAGAAAAAACTGTGGTAGAGCAACAGGGATTAGATGAATATTGACAAGGTTTGGACTGCAGCTGGAGTCAGAACTTCAAGATCCACCAGACACACACGTATCCAGGACATGGGCTGGATACCCCACACCAAATCTATGGGCTATTGTTTAGAGGAAGGTGAGAGACACCAGAACCAACAATGCAGACAAGATGATGGTTCCTGGGCTTCCTGAACACCTCAGCAGAACCACAGGTGGATCTCCTCCATGTGACATTTAATTGATGCAGTTAGTCATGCCAAATTCATGCCCAGACCAAGAACAGTGCAGATACTGTACAGTACATGGACATACAGGTCCTTCTCAAAACATTAGCATATTGTGATAAAGTTAATTATTTTCTATAATGTAATGATGGAAATTTAACATTCATATATTTTAGATTCATTGCACACTAACTGAAATATTTCAGGTCTTTTATTGTCTTAAGACGGATGATTTTGGCATACAGCTCATGAAAACCCAAAATTCCTATCTGTACTGTTCAGTAAGATCAGACTTCTGGAACAAAACAAATGTGGTCTGTTGTGATATTCTAAGGTTCTGATAAACTGAATTTAGGATTTTCTTCATCTGGAGGCCAGAATCCTCAACATCAATAGAAATAAATGATAACAATACATCACTGAGCTTCACTTTTTGAAGTGAATTACTGAAAATAATTTAAACATTTGATGCTATTCTAAACTTGCTCCTGAGACTGAAACCATTTATAAGGAAGTTCAGACATTCAGCAGGCTCTCCTGGGTTAGAAATCCATACATCAGACTAGAAATGTATGATTTTTTATGATGTACCAGTGTCACGGGGCTAAGAAAAACATATTTTGCTTGCTTTTAGTTTAACACGTCTGCCTTTATGCAAAAGCTCTTGAGATGATTTATGTAGCTTTAGAAATAAACTGAACAGAATTATATTTTAATTCAAGAAAAAAAGAGCTCTAAATGTTTCTGTAAAATGCAGTCTGTCCACTTAACAGAAAGTTTTACTTTGACTTTGACTGCAGCTGTGACAACAACGGTTTCATAAATCTGCTCCCCAATTAAAGACAAGCATGAAAGACAGAAACACCCCAAAGGTGATGTGATTTAAATAACTGCTTTTAGTAGGCGCCGGCTCTGAGGGCTTTTCTCTCAATTATCACTGGTGACCCACAGCAATTATCACCTGCTCCCTGCAGACAAAAGGCAATTTTCAGCTAATTGAGCACTAAGCTGCAGGTACTGAGGGAGCCTGACCTTTTCCAGCTGGTTTGGAGAAGTCAGTGGGATATCATGGAGGCCAAAATGCCACTTAGAAACTGTGATAATGAGCTTCATTTTCTTGATGGTAATGATGGTTAAATGTGTGCATGTGAGTGTGTGTGTGTGTGTGTGTGTGTGTAGGATGGGTTATTCACTGTTACTTTAACTGGTCTCTGGTCTATGAGTTTGGTCTCTGGTCCACGGATTCAGTTTCTGGTCCATGGATTCAGTTTCTGGTCCAAGGATTCGGTCTCTGGTCCAAGGATTCAGTGTCTGGTCCGAGGATTCGGTCTCTGGTCCAAGGATTCAGTTTCTGGTCCAAGGATTCAGTTTCTGGTCCAAGGATTCAGTGTCTGGTCCGAGGATTCGGTCTCTGGTCCAAGGATTCAGTTTCTGGTCCAAGGATTCGGTCTCTGGCCCAAGGATTCGGTCTCTGGTCCATGGATTCAGTTTCTGGTCCAAGGATTCGGTCTCTGATCCAAGGATTCAGTTTCTGGTCCAAGGATTTGGTCTCTGGTCCAAGGATTCAGTTTCTGGTCCAAGGATTCGGTCTCTGGTCCATGGATTCAGTTTCTGGTCCAAGGATTCAGTTTCTGGTCCGAGGATTCGGTTTCTGGTCCAAGGATTTGGTCTCTGGTCCAAGGATTCAGTTTCTGGTCCAAGGATTTGGTCTCTGGTCCAAGGATTCAATTTCTGGTCCAAGGATTCGGTCTCTGGTCCATGGATTCAGTTTCTGGTCCAAGGATTCAGTTTCTGGTCCAAGGATTCGGTCTCTGATCCAAGGATTCAGTTTCTGGTCCAAGGATTTGGTCTCTGGTCCAAGGATTCAATTTCTGGTCCAAGGATTCGGTCTCTGGTCCATGGATTCAGTTTCTGGTCCAAGGATTCAGTTTCTGGTCCAAGGATTCGGTCTCTGATCCAAGGATTCAGTTTCTGGTCCAAGGATTTGGTCTCTGGTCCAAGGATTCAGTTTCTGGTCCAAGGATTCGGTCTCTGGTCCATGGATTCAGTTTCTGGTCCAAGGATTCGGTCTCTGGTCCAAGGATTCGGTTTCTGGTCCAAGGATTTGGTCTCTGGTCCAAGGATTCAGTTTCTGGTCCAAGGATTTGGTCTCTGGTCCATGGATTCAGTTTCTGGTCCAAGGATTCGGTCTCTGGTCCATGGATTCAGTTTCTGGCCCAAGGATTCGGTCTCTGGTCCAAGGATTCAGTTTCTGGTCCAAGGATTCGGTCTCTGGTCCAATTATTCGGTCTCTGGTCCAAGGATTCAGTTTCTGGTCCAAGGATTCGGTCTCTGGTCCAAGGATTCGGTTTCTGGTCCAAGGATTTGGTCTCTGGTCCAAGGATTCGGTTTCTGGTCCAAGGATTTGGTCTCTGGTCCAAGGATTCAGTTTCTGGTCCAATGATTTGGTCTCTGGTCCATGGATTCAGTTTCTGGTCCAAGGATTCGGTCTCTGGTCCATGGATTCAGTTTCTGGTCCAAGGATTCGGTCTCTGGTCCAAGGATTCAGTTTCTTGTCCAAGGATTCGGTCTCTGGTCCATGGATTCAGTTTCTGGTCCATGGATTCAGTTTCTGGTCCAAGGATTTGGTCTGTGGTCCAAGGATTCAGTTTCTGGTCCAAGGATTCAGTCTCTGATCGATGAATTCGGTCTGTGGTCCTTGGATTGGTACGTCTCTAACCCTGTTCGCTGTGTTAAACACATACAACTTCAGTAATAAATCTGTTATTGAACACTGACCCTGAAGCTCATCAAAGTAAAGTAATGATGTTAAATCAGCTTCTGTTATTAAATCAGGTCCGTTTCTGCTGGGTTCTCCTGAGAACCTGAGGTTAATATCAAAATAAATGGGACAACATTCTCTGTCCTATTAATTAGCATCTATACTACTATTAGAAAGGATTTTAGCTGCAGTCTTTCTCGCTGACTACAGCTCAATGTTTACTCAGCTCGTCTGACGGGCCTCTTTCAGAGCACTAAATAACGAGGTCCAGGTTTACTCATGTGAAGCTGAAGATATACAAAACTTAGACTTAATGTGTTCAAAGGTCCATCCAGAGGTGACTGGAGTTGGATTCAATGAGCAGAAACGAAGATGTTTGGTCAGTTTCTGCACCTCGTAGCGTCCAGTAGTAAAAGGCTGTCCTGTTCTGGTGAAGTCTTTGATATGACCCCCTCTGATGGCAGATGAAGGAGCTATTTTGGGTGCTGTGAAGGTCAGTGGAGACCTCAGGCTCTGATCTGCAGAGATCTACAGTTAGTAGATGTCCTCTGCTCTGATTTGAAAGATAAATAATTAGAAACATCTCTGATGTTTCTGTTCTCTCTTACAGTCTTGGAGACGTGATCAGACTGAAACATCTTTCAGAAGTTGTGTCTCAGTCTGATGTTGTTTTTGTTCTGCATTCAGAACCATCAGAAACTATGAATGGAAACAACAAAGGGCCTTCAGAAAGACTCATAAACTTACTGGTGAGTCCAGTTATTGTGTTTCTGGTTGTTTAACCTGTCTGACTGGCAGGACACAGTTTAAAGTGTTAATTTAATGTCTTAAATAGGAGATAGTCCATCAGGGGTTAAAACTGCAAACATATCAGAATAAGTTTGACCTTAAATACATTTAGCAGGACATTAGGTTAAAGAACAGCTTCCAACATTTATGTAGGAACAGGCAGAGGATTTAGGAATGTTTTATTCCTAAGAAGCTGCTGCTGACAGAAATGTGTCATTATAAAATCTCTTTCTTCTCACCAGATTCTCCATCAGGACTCTGATCCAAACAGCTCTTAAATGTTTAGTGAGAGAACAGCTTGTGCAGATGCATCACTTTTCTCCAGGATTGACCCTTTGAAAACTCATTTCCGGTCAGTCTGAGCAGGCCGGAGATATTTCTGCTTCAGCGCTCACTGAAAATGGCAAAGGCAGCCATCTGTTTTACAGCTCAGCCCGTGTGGTTGGGCTCAGCTGATCAGTGATTAGGTTGGTGGTCCCAGAGGCCTGTGGCAGAAAAATCTTTCCTTGTGATGGTCTAAAACATCATGATATCTGCTTTAGTGTTGGTGGTTTGGATGAACATCAGCAGGAAGTGTTTTTAATTTGACCGTCAGTGAAAAACACGAGAAATTCTGGCCTTCTTCCACCTCCAGCATCACCTTTCATTCACTCTCCACATTCAGACAGGGTGAGTCATCCTAAGACACGTTCACATGAGATCAGATGAAAATGTTTCTATATCAAAGGTAAAGCTGTCAGGGTTACATCCTGTTCATGTTTTCACGAGGAGCTCTCCTTCAGCCTTCAAAACACTTTTTAAAATGGAGGAAAAAAGCTGAATTATTTCTGCAGAGCTCCAGAAGAGAGACGTTCTTTCTGGGTACCAGAGCTACGTGGAGCTGGATGGAGATGGTTGGACTGATGGATTCAGAACCTGATTATTACGGGTAAAGTGCTGAACATCAACCGGACCTGGTTTACTTTTCAGGTTGTTTTCTTGCTTTTTCAAAGGATATCTATATACACTTACCAGCCGCTTTATTAGGACCGCCTGTTGTGTGTATCTTTTCATCTAGACGTGGTGACCTGAAGATGACCTGCTAATGTTCAGAGTGAGCATCAGAATGGAAAAGATAGTGGATTTATGTGATTTTGAACATAGCATGGCTGTTGGTACCAGATGGGCTGGGCTGAATCTTTCAGAACCTGCTGATCAAGTGTGATTTTCACACAGAATCCTCTCTCATGTTTACAGAGAAAACACCCAGTGAGCTGCAGCTGATAGAGGAGAATGTCTTGTTGAGGTCAGAGGTCAGAGGAGAATGGGCCGACTGGTTCCAGATGATAGGAAGGCAACAGGAGCTCAAAGAACCACTGGTTCCAGCCAAGATCCGCAGCAGTGTTGTGGTCAAGACAACCTAACCTGAGACAGTCTCACCAGAACTGAACCAGAACAGGTTGTGGAAATGTTTTCCTGGTCCGGTGAGTCTGGATTTCAGTTGCAACATTCCTCTTGGATGCTTTCTATAATTAATGCCCTCCTTGCCCAGCCTGTCAGTTTAGGTGGACGTCCATGTCTTGGTAGGTCAGCAGGTGGTCCATCGTCTCTCCATGTTCAGATGAAGGATTGATGAGAGCTCTGTGAGATCTTCAAACCTTGGGATATTGTTGTAGAACCTGACCCTGCTGTAAAATGGACCAGAACTTGTCTGCTGGATTCCTTGGTCTCTATGATGTTGGTTGGTCTCTAAGGAACCTCTAAGGTCAGAAACAGAACATCTGCATGCATACTAGGGTTAAAACACACAGCTAGACTCTGGTTACTGGTTAGGCGTCTTCTGATGGCAACAGGGTGCACTGGGTTTCAGTTAGGGGTTTCAGAGTAAAAAGGGGCTAAATATAACTAAGATCTTCACTGACTCAGAATGAGTTTTTGGACCTGTCAAACCTGCTCAGTCTGTCTCAGTCCAAATTACAGGGGGTACCAGCTTTGCTTTGGTCCTACAGGAACTACTCTGTGATAAACAGTGTCTCCTTGGAACAAAATTAAGAGTGTCCTGTACTCCATTAACAAGATTTTAAGTGGTGAACAGCTTCACGATGAAGGTCTAGCTGTCCCTTGTCCTCCATCTGTCCTCCAGCCATCTGTCCTCCTCCTCTAGCAGTCCGTCTGTCCTCCTAGTGCACGCATCAGTTGCCTTTCTCCAGGTCCAGTTTGGTCTGTGGCTTCCAGTCTTACTGACTTGTGATGTTTGGAGCTGCCCCAAAACCAGCATGACCAACGTCTGGTGGGTTCTCATAAAGAACAATCAATGACAGAGACCTTCTAATGTCTCCTGGTGTTGAAGAGGTAGCAGAAACACCTGATAAACGTCTGGAGCATTTTGGAGATGGTGATGGTCAGTCAAAGTGTGTGAGATCCAAGCAGGAGGATGGTGTGCAGGTTATTCCCATCAGAACTTTAGAGTTTGGGTCACAGTGGTCTGAGTTTACGTCTGGTTTTAATGATCCAGGCAGTGTCAAAAATATAAGATAACTGGATGTATCAGAACCAACGGAACATAATCCAGCAGAAATCTCACAGAAGACCTTAGAGCTGCTTCCTCCTTCAGTGCATGCCACCTTCTCAGCTAACAGCTCTGCAGGAACCACCTTGTTGGAGCTTAAATTCTGTTTTATGTTTTTATATTGTTCTGGTAACAAAGAAAAACTCCCCAGTAGGTTCTGGACTGAAACTGAAGTCCAGCTTGGAGGAGCTTCAGCAGGAGAACCATGGATGAAGAACCAGATGGAATGGTCACTGGGCTCATCTGCTGATTAGTAAAAGTAAGGTCCATTAATAGGTTTGTAATGAGCTGGTACGTTTCCTTTACAACACAACGCCTAATGGGACAAAATATGTCGGTACCAACATAAACTAACAGGTCCAGTTCGGTCCAGTTTGCCCCTTATGGTTACATCACAGTCAGAGGGATGAAGCATTAAAATGAGCTGCAGTGAACCCACACTGTGGTCCACAGACAGAACCACTCTCCTGTGGTCCAGCTCAGCTGCTGATGCTGGTGTTGCCATTATCTCAGCATCCGGATCGGTGCCGGCGTCCTCAATAAAACAGGAACAGCCAGAACAGCTGTAATATTTCAGCTGGACTCAAACACACAGACACAAAGATGCGTCCAGAACCCCCCAACATGTCTGAATATGATTTCATCAGAATACTTTTTTATACTGACTCTGATCCGGTTCGCTCCATTAGAGCTAATTGTATCTGTAACCGGATCAGATCTTCTTCTGATCTGAATGTTATTCATAAAATTATAATTTAGCATCTGAACAATTAAAACTAAGAATGTTTAAAAGACATTCATCATATCTGCAATCAACTACCAGAACCGAACTGTAATTTTATTCATTTCAGTCATACAGTTCTGTTACCATCAAGTTCTCCAAGCTGCAGCCAGTGTTTAAAGGATGAACACGTGGTTCTGAGGCAGCATCTGTTTGGATTTCTGCTCTCAACATCCGCTTCTGAAGCTGCTGAGTCAAGAGGAGGGGTGAAACTGTGGCTTGGCAGGATTAACGGGTCAGAACCCTTTTTATATCTTTGTGTTGTTGACAGTTGAGACAGCAGGGGTCATTTTCAGCTGAGCAGAATCCCAGAACCAGCTGGTGCCAAGTTCTTTAAATGTGAAATTAAGTCATCACGGTTGAAATGAGAGTACGGAGGTCAAACGTCAGGGTCTGACTTCACTCAGTTATTTTGGGTATTTCAATGTGTGGTTGTGTGGACCAGCTATGAGCAGTCAGTATCTGTAGCGGTAAGGACAGAATTTACACCATATGAAACTATTTAAACATTTCTAGTCATTTCAAGCAAATGATGAGTGAGGTATCTTTACATCGGGTCAGACAGATTCTTGTGAGTCCACTCAGGCAGCTGTGCTGAATGTATCCTGATCCAAATCTGCTGTTAGCCACAGTTCTTATGGTCTAACTTTGGCCTCAGATCTTTAAAGGAATCGTTGTCTCCACCGCCTGTAGGATTTCAGTCAAAAATGAAAACCAGCGGGTGGCGGTAACAACAAAACCTATTAAAATGTAAGAATGGTCTGAGGGAGGCTAAAGATTGAGCTGTAGCTCATGTCTTCGTTGAGATAGTTTAGCCTCTTAGTCATTAACTTCAGCTCACATTTGAAGCTGAATGGAACAGAATCACAACAAAGTTAAATAGTTGAAGAAGAAGTAAATACTTTGCTGTTGTGTCGAAACCCAGAGTGGGCATGAGCCTCCAAGTAGGCTTCCATCTCAGTCTTTTCACTATCTTCAGATATCCAGTTCATATAAAACTTACTGAAAATCTCATTTTATCACCAAATACAGGAGAGAAAATCTCCATGTTGCTAAGAAACCGTGTTAGTTTGGACAGAACCTCAGCTGCATGTTGATAAAAGTGAGAAAGGACTCCCTGTATAATATTTGTTGGATATTTTAGCAGCTGGAGGACAAACTTCTAGTGTGGAACACAGATGGGTCTTCATGGGTATGAATTAAGGTCTGATTTTCCTCAGAATGAACTGGAGAGTGCTGCTGGATCCTTTAAGGTCTGAGGAGGTCTATAGATGTGCAGATTTTGGAGATGAACTTCAAGGGGTTTGCATGCATGAATGGCCCAACAGAATGGAAATGTTTAGAGAGGTGAGGCATGTTTAATCATCCATGCAAGGTGATTTAGGTGCTTTACAGGAAGAACAGAGGAAGAAGAACAGGAGCAGCATCATTTAGCTTCATGTTTTAACCTGAAGGGTGTGAGGGGCAGGGTGTTATAAACACTTAGGATACCTGATGCTACAGCATTAAACATTTATATGTAACACATTTCAGTCAAATTATCTCAGCTGACATTTATTACCATCTATCCATTTTCTACCCATCTAATCCTGTTCAGGGTTACGGGGACTGCTGGTCACCACCTCCAGCTCTAAATTGGGGAGAGGAATGGGGTTAAACCACACTCCCAATCGACTCAGTGGGCCAGCAGCGCCTTACAACTCATACCTAAGACCAGTTTAGGATGACTGGCTAACATCCATGTAGAAGACAGTAATAATGGTACCCAGTACTCATACTCGTACCACCAGGAGACTTTGGTTTGTAGATGGTGGAAGTTCTCTGTTGAAGAACACCGTAATTTAGTAGATGGTTGTCTGGATATGAACAGCTCTTTGGATCCACACAACCTTATGGTAAATTCACTGGCTGGACATCACAATAAATCCTTCTGGATCCATATGGACCCGTTCACTCTGCATTGACTGTTTTATGATGACACAATACGACAGAGCTCACATTACCTTCAGCTTCAGACCTAAGTTACACATCCATGAACATCAGCACTGCAGTGTGCTCGGTACCAATCTGTGAGTATTTAAAGGTCCGCTGCTCCGTCAGATTGAAACCATCATGAATCACTGGACGCTGCTGAAAGTTTCACTTTGAATAAAGTAGGAGCATTCAGGCAACAACACTCTGTCATAAATGACATCAAATTTATGAAATTACCTGTAGATCTAAATCTAACATGGAGTTCTTCCAGACACAGTTTGTGTTGATGTGCATTGCAGAACTTAGCACCTCAGAAACAAAGTTAACAGATTTTCACGTTGGTTTTTATGTTGATGTTAAAGATCTCACCTTCAGCAGGTGATTTCTACTTCTTAGAGTTCCTGTAACTCTTTATACCACTGTTACCATTTCTTTAATATTGCCCCATTACTGGGTTTATCTCATGAACCCTGCAAGCAAACAGCTTAACATCACCAGCCAATGAGAAAGGAGTACCTTAGCAGCACCAGCCAATGAGAAAGGAGTAACAATATTCTATAATTAGAGCTGACTCAAGTAGAGACTCTTATGCAGTAACATATAAGAGTTCAGCTGCAGTTAGATGGTTCTGATGGGTCCAGAATCAAGTGATGTAATTGTTTTAGTTTAACTGAAGAGATGCAAATAATCCATCCTGACTGTGTTTAAATTTCATCAGACGACTCATATTTCCCGCTCTCAGACTGGACTGTTGTAAATCACCAGCTTTCATCCATCAGAACCCAGAACTCTACAAGTTGGGCTGCCGTTGCTTATTAAGGTGCTGCAGTAATTGAACTTTCTATGTTCACCTGGAGCCCTCCTGTGCTGGTACCAGCTAATTAAAGAACGAAAGGCGACATGTGAGAGTTGGGCCTGTTAATGAGGTCCACAGAACCTGGGGTCAAACAAACAATTTTTAATTCAGGACTAAAATATTCCTGCTAACCTCAAGAAGAAAATACAAAGTACTTTATGCTCCCCATCTGAATGATTGTACTGATGAATGGCAGCATATACTGTATATTTTCAGTGGTTTTGAATTTCACGTGTTGAATTTTAAAGATTTACTCAGTTTTAATATTTTATTGAGAATGAAGCCAGAATATGATCCAGAAAGATTAGAATCAGAATCAGAATCAGAAAAGCTTTATTGCCAAGTACGTTTTTGGACATACAAGGAATTTGTTTTGGCGTAGTCGGTGCAATACAGTACAAATTAAACAGTACAAACATATCTACAATATAATATAAATATATGTGCACAGTTTTAAGTGAGTGAGAGTAAATATAGAGCAGTATAAGATGCAAGAGCAATACAACAGTGCAGGTGATCATTGTGCAAGTAAAGCAGGAGTCCAAGCTGAGCGTTAATGTAACTCATAGAGTTACAGGTTACAGGTGTCCTGTCAGCAAAAACAGGGGGGGTGTGGGGGAAAGGGAGAGTGTCAGGGTGGTTTCTGGGCTTTGTTAACCAGGCTGGTGGCAGATGGGAAAAAACTGTTCTTGTGGCGTGAGGTTTTGGTCCGGATGGACCGCAGCCTCCTGCCAGAGGGGAGAGTTTCAAAGAGTCTGTGACCAGGGTGGGAGGGATCAGCCAGAATCTTCCCTGCCCGCTTCAGGGTCCTGGAGGTGTACAGTTCCTGGAGCGACAGTAGACTGCAGCCAATCACCTTCTCAGCAGACCGAATGACACGCTGCAGCCTGCCCTTATCCTTGGCTGTAGCAGCGGCGTACCAGATGGTGATGGAGGAGGTGAGGATGGACTCAATGATGGCTGTGTAGAAGTGCACCATCATAGTCTTTGGCAGGTTGAATTTCTTCAGCTGCCGCAGGAAGAACATCCTCTGCTGGGCTTTCTTGATGAGGGAGCTGATGTTTGGCTCCCACTTGAGATCCTGGGAGATGATGGTTCCCAGGAAGCGGAAAGATTCCACAGTGTCAATTGTGGAGTCACAGAGGGTGATGGGGGCAGGTGGGGCTGGGTTCTGCCTGAAGTCCACAACCATCTCCACTGTCTTTAGAGCGTTGAGCTCAAGGTTGTTCTGGCTGCACCAGTCCAACAGATGGTCCACCTCCCATCTGTACGCGGACTCGTCACCATCAGAGATGAGTCCGATCAGGGTGGTGTCGTCCGCAAACTTCAGAAGCTTGAAAGACTGGTGACTGGAGGTGCAGCTGTTGGTGTACAGGGAGAAGAGCAGAGGAGAGAGAACACAGCCTTGGGGGGAACCGGTGCTGATGGTCAGGGAGTCAGAGACGTGCTTCCCCAGCCTCACGCGCTGCTTCCTGTCAGACAGGAAGGCAGTGATCCACCTGCAGGTGGAGTCGGGCACACTCAGCTGGGAGAGTTTCTCCTGGAGCAGAGCTGGGACGATGGTGTTGAAGGCAGAGCTGAAATCCACAAACAGGATCCTGGGGTAGGTTCCTGTGGAGTCCAGGTGCCGGAGGATGAAGTGAAGGGCTAAGTTGACTGCATCATCTACAGACCTGTTGGCTCTGTAGGCAAACTGCAGGGGGTCCAGGAGGGGGTCGGTGATGTCTTTGATGATTTAGATGATATTTTATGTTTTACTTACTGTCAAATTTATAAAATGTTACATCATTGACAAACCACAGCTTTATCTGCTGCTGCCAAATAAGTAGTTTTGCATACGACTTCATTATTATTATATTTACAATAATAGACAGATATCCTGGACAGAACATGTTGCTCTTCCTTATTACCAGCTAAGATCAGTCCTGCTCCTCAGGAGGGCAAGCAGCTACTGGCTGTGATAAAAGCAAATGACATCATCAAACTGAAACATGGTATGGGAGACCCTTGTTGCTCAGTTAGTTAGCCTCATGCTATCTATGAGGTAAGCTGTGTTCTTATGGAAGCAAATCGTTACCATATTTCAAATGAAAAAGCATTTCCAGAAATACTTTTTCATTTTAAGAATGTGACTGCATTATTTGACCCATAAATAAAATTAGTAATCAATCATCCTATTTGCATTTTCTTCTTCATGACTTCACATTTTATGCCATAATCAAAAAGAAAATAAAGCAGACATTGCTTTTTCGTTTTCGTGGTCTGTCCGCAAAGTCCTGCCCAGAACTCGAAAATGAAAAAGCATTCAGAGCTGCGGGCGCAGAAGAGTGACGTCAGCAGCCGCTCTTCCTCAGCTCCCTGCTGACCGAGCTACCCAGCTTGTTCGGTAGGGGGCGCTGTGCACGTCTGCATTGCATTACATTGTAAACATGCCGAGAAATTGATTGAATTGCAGCAGGGAAGAGCTCAATTTGTGGCAGTGGCAGGAAGAACTGGTAGTTCTGGTGGCAGACTGTGGCATCCTCATGGCAGCCTTATGGCCTGGGACATCCAGCGTGTTTTTAAGCATTTATTTATAATTTTCTGTGAGGGACAATTCAGAATAGCCGCTCGTGATCTATAATAAACCGGCTGTTTGTGCAATAAATCTTAGTCATCCTTTCAATACGTCACACAAACACATAGTGCTATTTATTTTCCATGTCAAGTAAATACAATCACCTTATGTTATGGATCTAAAGCTGTTTATTAAATAATAATCAATAATGAAATCATTATTTAAAGGTAACAGGCTATAACAATAATGACATCCTGTTTGCCGATAATCAGCATCAGCTTCCACAAAAACTGCAGCAACCGCATTGGCAAACTTTTACGGCCGGTCTGGCACCTTCTGGCATCCTGGCAGAATTCCCTGCAACCCTGCGGCAGGCTGTGGCAGTTCCGGTGGCAGCTTCGGTGGCAGGCTGTGGTGGAACGGCCACAGCCATCGCAGACATGTACAGCGCCCCCTACCGAACAAGATGGGTAGCTCGGTTAGCTGAGGAAGGGCGGCTGCTGACGTCACTCTTCTGCACCCGCAGCTCTGAATGCTTTTTCATTTTCGGGTTCTGGGCAGTACTTTGCGGACAGACCATGAAAACGAAAAAGCAATGTCTGCTTTATTTTCTTTTTGATTATGGCATAAAATGTGAAGTCATGAAGAAGAAAATGCAAATAGGATGATTGATTACTAATTTTATTTATGGGTCAAATAATGCAGCCACATTCTTAAAATGAAAAAGCGTTTCTGGAAATGCTTTTTCATTTGAAATATGGTAACGATTTGCTTCCATATGTTCTAGAGAGCTCTGCTGAAATGTAATGTTCAATTCATTTCAATTCAGTTTTATTTATATAGCGCCAATTCACAACTCATGTCATCTCAAAGGGTTAGGGTTATGGTGCGGGTTGTTGGGGAGGTTAGATTAAACTACTGACTGTTAGAGTTTGGTTATTTTAGAATGGGCTACGAAGTAAAATAATACACTGATAAAGTTTGTCCATCTAGAGCCCCCTGGTTATACTAAAAACCGCAAGGATTGGGGGTACCTCTCTCTGTCAGACTGATTATAACCATTGGAAAAGAGAAGGGGTTTCTACTGGGAATACTGGGAATATTGGGTGTGCATCAGGAAATCAGTGCAGCACTGCAGATAAATGATGGAAGAAGCAGGTAAAGTAGATTCAGTTCTTGTTTCATCTGAGCTCTATTAATTAGTATCTTATTTCTGCTTTATTTGAGATGTGAAAATTTATTTATTAATAATAACTTATTAGACAGAAGTTTCAGCTACAGAAAAATACATTAACTCTTCAAACTACAATTTGGCTTTTTAAATAAATGCCTCGAAACGTGGAGGCAACTGGACCTTTGGACCAATTTGTTCCAACAGCTCCTCAATATTTTTCATTGGAAAAAAGAAGGGATCGCCCGTCTCACAGGTAGCAGAAATGGAGGGTGTGTTTGCACCTCAACCATAACTGAGCTGGTTTAGGCTAAACCTGACTCCCCCTTCCTCCATCCAACAGGGAGGGAGGAAGGTAGAGTTAAAAATAGAGCGTTGTTTCCTGTTGCATTGTGTGAAAGGTGGGTAACTTTAAAATGGGTTGAGTCAGTTCAGTCGAATCATATAGATTTCAAATCAGGTTCATACATTCCAATTAATCGTAATCATTGAACAGTTCAGTCAGATTCAGTTATTTATTCAAATTGGATAAAAAGTTTTTCTATCTAAGGAAACCCAGCAGATTGCATCCAGTCAGTGACTTGCAGCATTCACTCCTCCTGGATGAGCATGTAGAGACAGTGGACAGTCACTGGTGTTGACTTTGCAGCAATCCCTCATACTGAGCATGCATGTAGCGACAGTGGAGAGGAAAAACTCCCTTTTAACAGGAAGAAACCTCCAGCAGAACCAGAACCAGGCTCAGTGTGAGCGGCCATCTGCCACGACCGACTGGGGGTTTGAGAGAACAGAGCAGAGACACAAACAGAACAAAGAAGCACTGATCCAGGAGTACTTTCTATGGGAAGGAAAAGTAAATATTAATGAATGTAGCTCCTTTAGTCGTTTCATCTAGAAAGAAAGAACAGATAAACTCTGAGCCAGTTTTCAAGGTTAAAGTCTGAAAGAGAGAACATAGAGTTAGTTACAGTAGAAGCTCAGTCAATCGCCATGTCTAGGAGAGAGAAAGGGTTAAACACTGAAAGACAGGGCCATGTGGATCATCTGTAGAAGGTGAGCATTAAGTTGTTGCAGAAGCTCGGACGATTCCCCTCTCCAGAAAGGTGTCACAGGTAGACACAGAGTCAGGCCAGGTGTAGCTTCTAGGAAGAGAAAAGAGAGAGAACAAAGTTAAAAGCTGAAATAACAGCAAATAATGCAAAATTGGAGAGTAGTATGAGAATGTAGCGAAGAGGGTGAAAGTGGTCATTATGTCCTCCAGCAGCCTAACCCTATAACAGCATAACTACAGAGATAGTTTCAGTTCAGATTATTTAGTTAAACGGCGCTTATTTACAACAATGTCGTCTCAAGGAACCTCACAAAGGGTCCCACTGATGGCCATTGTTATACTAAAAACCACAAGGATTGGGATACCTCTCTCTGTCAGACTGATTATAACCATTGGAAAAGAGAAGGGGTCATACAGGTAGCAGAAATGGAGGGTTTGTTTGCACCTCAACCATAACTGAGCCGGTTTAGGCTAAACCTGACTCCCCCTTACTCCAACCAACAGGGAGGAGGGCTCCATCCTTGATAAACTAAGCCACTCTAACTATAAGCTTAATCAAAAAGGAAAGTTTTAAACCTAGCCTTAAAAGTAGACAGGGTGTCTGCCTCACGGACTAAAACTGGGAGCTGGTTCCACAGGAGAGGAGCCTGATAACTAAAGGATCTGCCTCCCATTCTACTTCTAGAGACTCTAGGAACCACCAGTAAACCTGCAGTCTGAGAACAAAGTGCTCTGTTAGGAACATATGGACCAATCAGATCTCTGATGTATGATGGAGCTAGATCATTAAGGGCTTTATATGTGAGGAGGAGAATTTTAAATTCTATTCTGGATTTAACAGGGAGCCAATGAAGGGAAGCTAAAATAGGAGAAATATGATCTCTCTTTTTAATTTTCATCAGAACTCTTGCTGCAGCATTTTGAATCAGCTGAAAGCTTTTAACTGCATTTTGTGGACATCCTGATAGTAAAGAATTACAATAGTCCAGCCTTGAAGTAACAAATGCATGGACTAGTTTTTCAGCGTCACTCCTGGACAGGATATTTCTAATTTTGGCAATGTTCTGGAGATGAAAGAAGGAAATCCTAGAAACCTGTTTAATATGGGATTTAAATGACATGTCCTAGTCAAAGATTACACCAAGGTTTTTACTTTATTACCAGAGGTCAATTTAATGCCATCCAGGTTAAGTGATTGACTAAGCAGTTTCTTTTTTAAAGACTCCGGTCCAAAGACGACAACTTCTGTCTTGTCTGAATTTAGAAGCAAAAAATTTAAAGTCATCCAAGTTTGTCGACTGGATCAAATGCAGCACTGAGATCTAACAGAACCAGAACAGACACAAGTCCATTATCTGAGGTCATAAGAATATCATTAGTGACTTTCAGCAGAGCTGTTTCAGTGCTATGATGAGCTCTGAAACCTGACTGAAACTCTTCAAACAGGTCATTGCTGTATAAATGTTCACACATTTGATTAGCAACTATTTTCTCAAGAATTTTAGATAAGAATGGAAGATTGGATATAGGTCTGTAATTTATTAAATCATCTCGATCAAGCGAAGGTTTCTTAAGTAAAGGTTTAATTACAGCTAACTTAAAAGCCTGTGGTTCTGATCCATTTACTAAAGATAGATTAATCATATCTAAAATGGGGCTGGTAATCAGAGGGAACACTTCCTTAAATAATTTGGCTGGGATTGGGTCTAACATACAAGTTGAAGGTTTAGATGAAGCTAATATTTCTGATAACTCAGGAAGCTCCACAGGATCAGAACAGTCCAAACACAGATCAGGTTCTACAGTTATTTCCAATGTTGTCTCACTTACTGAGGATGAAGTAATCATCTTCAGGAGTATGTCAAAGATTTTATTTTTAATAGAATCAATTTTATTGAACAAGAATCCCATAATGTCATGACTGCTGAGAGCTAAGGGAATGGAGCTATCCATCCCCATTTTGTTCCTCTCAGAGCCTTGCAAGATTTGTTAGAAGGGTTTGAACACTCACTAAATATAGAGGCAAAGTTAGCAACCTTGGCTGTTAAACCTAGCATGCTAACATTAGCTAATTATCAGGACTGCCCTTTGTTTTACCACTAGGCACAAAAACTCCTGTAGCTAAAGCATTGGTTTTAAAACCGTGACTGAAAAGTCCAAGTTCATTTTATTTAAGAGCTGTACAAGAATAAAACTAAAACATAAAACTAAGCTGTAAGGATTATGATTATTGATTAATTAACATTTATGACAATTATAGCATGCGCTGTGGCGGTTCGCAGCCGAGTGTGAAGCGGCTGGGATGAGGATCAGCTCCTCCAAGTCCGAGGCCATGGTAATAGACCGGAAAAGGGTGGCTTGTCCTCTTCAGGTAGGAGGGGAGTTCCTGCCTCAAGTGGAGGAGTTTAAGTATCTTGGGGTCTTGTTCACGAGTGAGGGAAGAATGGAGCGGGAGATCGACAGATGGATCGGTGCGGCTGCCACAGTAATGGGGGCGCTGTGCCGGTCCATTGTGGTGAAGAGAGAGCTGAGCCAAAAAGCAAAGCTCTCAATTTACTGGTCGGTCTACGTTCCTACCCTCACCTATGGCCATGAACTTTGGGTCATGACCGAAAGAACGAGATCACGGATACAAGCGGCTGAAATGAGCTTCCTCCGTAGGGTGGCCGGGCACTCCCTTAGAGATAGGGTGAGGAGCTCGGCCATCCGGGAGGAGCTCGGAGTAGAGCCACTGCTCCTCCACATCAAGAGGAGCCAGTTGAGGTGGCTCGGGCATCTATACCGGATGCCTCCTGGACGCCTTCCTCGGGAGGTGTTCCAGGCACGTCCCACCGGGAGGAGGCCCAGGGGACGACCCAGGACACGCTGGAGGGACTATGTCTCTCGGCTGGCCTGGGAACGCCTTGGGCTCCCCCTGGAGGAGCTGGAGGAGGTGTCTGGGGAGAGGGACGTCTGGGCTTCTCTGTTGAGTCTGCTGCCCCCGCGACCCGGTCCTGGATAAGCGGAAGACGACGAACGAACGAACAATTATAATTAAAAATCATAATTCAGGAAAATAATTTCTTAACCAAAAATCATTACTTACGAATAGAAATCAGAGATGTCCTCTGGTGTCGTGATTATGAGCTCAAAGCCCTTAATAATTACAATTAGTTAATTATCACTAATAATTGATAATTATTAACCTCGTAAAACTCGTAAAACTTTTAGGCATCAACCAGTGGAAAAACAGTAAGAGTGAAGACCATGGAATAGTGAGTGTTTCACCATGAGGTTCTAGCTGCAGTTTCAGGGCTTCTAAGAACCTCTAATAGTCCAACTTTAAGTTCACCTGAGTCTGCGCTCAGGTGTTCAAACACAGTGAGACACACACAGCTTCAAAGCATGGCGGCCTTCAGAGTCCAACAGCAGTCAAAGCTTCAATAAGACATTTCATGCACATACAACTTAGAACACACTGGACTACAATAAGTGTCGATTCTAAATCGCCCTAAAATCTTACTCTATCCTGCCCAAGCTACTTCTATCGTACTAACAGAAATAAAACCAGAACAAAATTACTTGGTGTCGTCTTCTCTGGAGCAGTGAGTAGAGGGAAGAGGGGGAAAAGAGTTGTTACCCATCCTTAACAAACTCAAGGACGGTCGGCTTCTTCTCCTTTGGCAAAAGGGGAAAATTATGACGGACCGTCAGCAGTCGACTGGAGCAAAAACAGAGGAAAATTTCGTCCTTCCTTGGAAAACCTCAATGGGTTTTTCTTGAGTTGCGTGTCAGGTCCACGCCTTCGATCGGTAAGGTAAAACTTGCTGGTCCTCGTATCCCAGTAAGCTTTTAGCTCGTTGAGCTTCTCATGAGTTTGGCCAGTGAGGAGAATGAACAGAAACCCACATGTGAGTTTGTTCTCCTGAATGATGCTCACCTTCGTTGGTGGTAACCAAGTCACGGTTCCAGCAGGAGAAAAGCAATGGTGGGGCATCTCACGTACTGTTTTAAAGCTCACTGTGACATCAGAGCTGCAATGCCCACTTCCTGTGAACTGCAAGTCATGCTGGGAGGTGCAGTAGCAAACAAATGGTCCAACAAAGACCTAAACATATGACATGCAGAACCAAGGTGTGTGAGGTGCAGTAGAACAGTAGAGTAGAGGCCTAGAGGATGAGCTATTTTGGATTAGAGGCAGGTACATAAATCTGTCATCTGCAAAGCACTGCATGGAGATGTTATATTTTCTCAGAATTGACCCCAGAGGAGTAGGTAAAGAAGAAGAGGTCCAAGAATTGGACTGATGCTGTACCTTTTAACTGATCTCTGGGCTTCTGATGAGTCATAACAATACTGTGGTCAACAGTATCAATTCCTGCAGATAGATCTGAAAATAACAAGGATCCCAAAGCTTTCAGAGTTAGTTTCTAAAAAGATGTAAACCCTGAACACGGCTTTTAGTTCTTTATGTAGATATTTTCAAACAAGAAAGTGCCATATCTGCTCAACAAAGATATTTATTTGTTCAAAAGCAATCTTTTTTAATGTCTTCTCCTCAGGTAGACCAGTCATCACTATCCATGGTTTTTGCTTCTAGAAAATTGTTCCAAATTACTGGAGCAGCTAAATGTGACAGGAGCCTCACTGTCAGGCCCCGTTTCTATGGGCCCGACTTTGGCCAGCTCCATTCTCTCAGCCCATTATGGTCTCGTTTCCATTCCTGGCTTTTCCAGCCCAGGACTGGCTTTTTTGGTACCTGCCCGGCAGCAGGGTTTGTTGGGGCTGAGCAGGTCCGAAATGTGACATGAACAGACTGCTGCTCACTGATTGGCCATGGGCGTGGTCAGCCGAATGAGTCTGTGAGCACGTCTAACCCTTGGTGCAACGATGAGGTCCAGGCTTTTCTGTGCCTCTTAGGACGCTGCAGTAGCCAGCAGCAGTTTCTTGGTGTCTCAGAAAAATGATGACACACAATTTGGTCTCAGCACAGCACTCGACGCTGGAGGCGGGTCTTAACGCTGGAGGCGGGGCGTCAGGCCACACCTCCAGCCGGCAGCGAGTTCATAGAGACACAACAGGTTTAGTGCTGAGGTGAGCGAGGTCCAACAGAATGGAGCGGTGCTGGAACCATGAAGGGAAAAGAGGCCTCTGAGGTTAGCTGGCTGCATGTTGCCACTTCTCCAGATGTTACATTGGTCTGATATTGGAAACATCATTACTTTGACTGACTGTTGGATGCATCTGCAACTGCCTGTAAAATTGTTGCTCCTCTTATCTGGAGACCACTTGCATCTTCTGGTGCCCATTTTAACACACTACCACTGCCTTTTCAACAGAACGAAACAGATAAATTATGAACAGGTTAACAGGTGAAGAGCCACAGTCATCAGTCAGATATGTGAGTCTGTTCCCAGATCATTGTACTACCTCCAGAAATAACTCAATCACATGTCGAGTGTGTCCTTGAACAAAGGACTGCAGGAGAACAAGTCGTTGATCTTCTCTAAGGCCAAGCACCTCATTCTTTATGAATTTTGTCTATGTTTTCCTGCAGGATTTTATTGTTAACAAACAGCAACAATCTGATCCTCTGCAATATGTTTGCAGTCAACACACCGTGCACGTCTGTGCATGTGTGAGGTTCCCTCTGCCCTTGTTTGTCTTTCCCTGTTACACGCTCATTGGTTAAAATGTCAAAAGCATCAGTTATCCGAGAGAGCAGAGTCATGCGGAGCTTTTTAGGACAAGGGCACCTTTATCAGGATTTCTGTTCTGCATTCAGAGAGATGGGTCCAATCAGTGTCCCCAGTAACCTTCTAACAGCATCTTGGACTACTGAGCAGAGCAAAATCAACAAGTGAAGAGTAGCTGTCAAAAAACAAAAACGAGTTTGGGAAATGTTCTAAAAGTCAGTAGAAACATGCACACAAGCATGAAAAGATGAACTCATTTAGTTCTCATTTTCTACAATTAACCTAGAAACAGTTTTATTCAATTTTTACACCACGATCAATTCTTTTTTATTGGAAATATGAAATTACTGTTTATTTTTAAAGAATATAACGTCACAGAAAAACTTTCTTCGCAGCCGTCGGGTGTTTATTAAATATCAAGCAGCCATAATCAACCTCATTCTGCTGTAGAAAGTCTTTATGTTGCGATGTTAGGGCTGCAGCGGCGAGGAGGGACACCGTAAAGCCTATAATTTAGATTTCATTACGATAGCAGCTCAGGTACAGTAGGAGCATGATGGATCACAGGAGATGGTTTAGGCAGATAGCATCTGACTGCTGAATACAGGCTCAAAAGGGCTCTTTGGTAAAAAAGCTGAGAGTTCTGCTGAAGAGTAGAAAGAGGGCAGTGAGTGCATTAAAAGGTGGACTTTAATGCAAATGGATGGAAAGATGAGGACTGCAGAGGCTGGAAATGCAGTGATGATGAGGGTGGCGATCAAGGAGAAAGCTCATGATGAAGGCCTGCAGCTCCAACACTGTAAGAAAAGAGCAACCTGAAACATGTCAATATATGAAGCAGGAATTCAATTATGTCCAAATAATTTGACCTCTCTGCTCTGAAATGTCAAACTTTAATCCCAGAGGAGCATTTTTCAGATATGATCTGTTCATCAGCACTGAGCTCAAACTCTGTAAATGTTCAAGTTAGCCTCAGAGACTCAACTAAACGATTTAATGCGGCTGAGTTCAAAAACAGCGGTTCAAACAGAAAGCCCTCTTCAAGAGATCAGCTCTGTAGGAAATAAAGAAAAGAGCAACACGAGTCCACAGAAAAACCTGGAGAACAATGGATCAGGATCACTTTCAGAAGCAACACTAAAGTAAGTGTGCTGAAATAAGGAGATTTGGACAATCAGAACCAGGTTTCAACTAGAATCTCAGCAGGAGCATTTCTGCTTGCAGGTCTCCTGTAGGTGCTCCGGTTTCCTCCAGCAGTCAGCAAACATGAGTCCTAAGGTAAAGACCATGCTTGGACCATGAGCATGAAAATGACTGGAGATGAGATGTATAACCTGGAAATACTTGGTAGCAACATAATACAGCCTGTTCCTTTTCAGGAAGTACCCAGGGTACTTTTCCTGAACTTACAGGTTGCTTTTAGGGATGGGCCTGTGTTTCATTTGGACTCTGGTGCTTTCTGGAACTCACAGGTTACCTTTGAAAAAGGAACATTTAAAAAATAACCTGTACCTTCCAGGACAATGTTATGATTTGGGGTTGTTTGGTTTTTGTTTTGGGTTTTTTCTTTATATCTTTTTCACAGTTAAAGTTTCGAATCGTTCTTCTGTTTGTTTTCCTGCTCATGCTTTAGTTTTTGTATTCATGTTTTGCTAAGTTGTTTTCTTGGATTGGGCTTCTGGTTATGCTTTCATTTCATGTATCTCTAGTTTCATTTCTATTAGTGTGTATTCTTGAATTCCTGTTTTTGCCGCAGCCACGTTTTGTTCTGTCTGTCAATTAAGTTTATTCGGTTCACCTGCTCCAAGTTCATCTGTCTCCTTGCTCCACCTGGTTTTCACTCCATATATACACACCTGTTCAGTTAATCATCGTGGAAACATTTCTCATATCATGTCTTGTTTTCAATTCATGCTCATGTCCTGCTGTTCACTCCAAGCTTGTCTTACCAGCCTGCCCATGTCTGTTTTTGCTGTCACCTCCTGTGAGTGAGTTTTTTTTTGTTATTAAATATTTTTCTACCTACCATCATGCTAGTCTGCATTCTGGGTTCGTCCGTTGCTCAAGCCCTAACAGACAAATCTTCTCCTGCATCTTACAGGATCCTTTCTGTGGTATGGGTTAATGCATGGTCGGTACAAAACAAAATGTGGGTCAAGCTTTTTCCAGAACCATTATAGAAGTTAGGCTGCTACATTTAAAATTCGTTAAAACTATGCCGTTTTAAGCTTTGCTGCTGTTCAGTTTTGTAAATCCAGTTGAACCTTTTTATTCCGACTCATACTGAGGGATTCAGACGTCAGGACTAAAGAAACTCTACGTCTCGAACACAATGGACCGCCAGAACTTCAGTGCAAATGAAATAAGGACTCAATAAATATGCTTATAATATATGATTAAATTAATGAGCAGGATTTGATATTTTATGATTTATTAGAGAAGAAATTGAAGTCAGTCAGCTTCAAATGTAATTCATTACATTTCCTGTTTTTACATTTGTTGATGACGTTTTGTTTTGCTAATTAACAGCTCTACAGGGTTCTGGTCCTTTTTACAGTCTGAGGTTAATTCCTGTAGTGAATTTAAGAGCTTGAAGTTGATGGACCAAACGGATCCGTCCGAACCCTTCCTGAGTTTCTGGTGTAAAAGTGCTGAACGGTTTGAGAGTTTCTATGAAATTGGAGAAAAATATTGGTAAAAACATATTTTTTAGCTGCATCCCTGAAACATTCAGTCTGCTTGTTTTAACTACTGAAGCCTAAAGGTCCCTCAAGGAGAAAATGGACAGTTCTGTTGACCCATTTGTTTCCCTTCTGATGACATGAATGTAAAGTAGCGTTTTTAATTAGCTCTGAACCCATCTGAGTGGACTTCCTGTGGAACCAACACACTGCATGTTTTCTTATTGCAGACCTGTGTCTCAGAACACCGGAGGGCCCTCTGAATCCTTCACATCCATCCCAGCTCAGGCTTTGCTTGTGTTGATCCATGAAGCTCTGAATACAGAAGCTCTTAAGGAGCGAGGATGCAGAGTGCTCGGGTTCTGTTAAAGCAGAGGATGAGTCAGAGGGTCTTTGATCGTACAGGGAGGGCTGCAGCTTCTCATTACCCCCCTCTCTGTGTAAAGACCCACAGGCTGTATTGATTTTGAATAATGCTTTGTGTCTCCACTGACTGCATGCATGCATAATTCTCCTTCATTATGTTCGGGACGGGAGGTTAGTGTGGGTGTCCTTGTGTGAAAAAGGTCGACATCACTCTGAGAAAGGCACGAGATTTACTCCTGGTTTCAGGCCGTATTCTGAATCATTACTGATCCGTCTTCAAAGAATCATGAAGGTTCATTTAGACAGATTTATATAAATGTACATTCCTCAGAAAGGCAGTTAAACCTTAGAAGATTTTCTCTAAAACACCAGATGGGACGGTAAAAAAGCACATTTCCTCCCAGGAATGATGTCGGTCAGCTCAACCGCTAGAACTCATCTGTTGCTTCATGGAGCTGGAGATCATGGGAACTTAATGTCTGCTGACATGATGAACAGACTGTGTTCACTCACGGCAAAGATTGTCTTTGAAAAGATTCTGGATAAAAAACAAAGAGGCTTTTCAGCAGCAGTTCAGTCACAATAGAAATGCAGCAGAATAATAAGTTATGAATTTCGTCAAAATCCAATATTTTAAAATTGCATGAAAAGAAAACCCATAGTGAAGGCCACAGTCCAAAGACAAGCCTGTTAAGTTAATTGGTTTCTCTAAATTGAATGAGTGTGTGGTTGTTTGTCCTGAATGTCTCTGTATCACCTCCAATGGACTGGCGACCTGTCCAGGGTGTACCCTGCCTCTCGCCCGTAGACTGCTGGACAGAGGCACCAGCTTAGCCTTAGGGAGCAGTGGGCTGCCATCGTGCGGCGCCTGGGGAGCATTTTGGGGCTAAGGGTCTTGCTCAGGGACCCAGAGTGGCAGGTTGTGGGATTTGAACCAGGGTACTGGTGGTCACTCCAGGAAGCAAATGGCCTGCTCTCTGACCACTAGGCTCAACCTCAATAGTCTCTATGTACACTCACTGCACAAGACTCCTCCGCTGTAGAAACAAAGCAGGCTGAAGATTGTTTTAAGTTTGCTGCAGAGGATTTGAACAAAGTAACTCTGGATATCATCAAACACACCATGTTTGGAGGAAGAACGGTTCTCCACATCACCCAAAAACAGAAGTTTTTAGGTGGGAACATCATTTTAAGGGGGAGTGGTGGCCTAGTGGTTAGAACAGGAGACACAAGGGGCCAGGTTCGTATTCCACAGATTGCCATTCTGGGTCCCTGAGCAAGACCCTTAGCCCGAGAATGCTCCCCGCACAGTGGCAGCCCACTGCTCCCTATAAGGGATGGGTTGAATGCAGAGGACAAATTTCGTTGTAATGTACATGTGCAATGACCAATAAAGATGATTATTATCATGGAGTGGACTATCATACAGGAAATGGTTCTGGCAGACTTTCTATAACTGAAGGAAGGATAAATGGAGAAGTGAACCAGGACAGATGAAAAGAGTCTGGATTTCCAAGCATGACAATACTCCCAGAAAAGGAACTCTGGTTTCAGAAAAAGAAAGTAAAAGTGATGGAATGGCCCAGTCAGTCAGCTGACTTAGATCTAATTGGAAAAATGTGGAAAACTGAAGATCAGAAAGGACCTCCAGAAGCTTCAAGATGCGAAGAATGGCTCAAAATCCCACCTGAGGAATGAATCAGACTAACTTCTCCATACAGGAGATGTCTTGAAGTTGTTGTTACCAAACAAGACTGTTGATTTCCAGCGTAGTTTTAGAGCAGCAGCTGTAGAGAATAAAACCTCATCCTATAATACTGCTGTTATAATATGGAGAAAGGCTCAGCTTATGAAGGTGAAGCACAATATCCAGCAGTGAGACTTGTCACCTGTTGGAGAGCTTGGAGAAAACATCAGCAGGTGTTGGATGCAGCTCTGAGCCTGGCCCTCCCCTCTCCGTGGGTGAAGTCTCTCATTAGGATCTCATTCAGTTCATTTAAAACACCCCTGGGTGATATCAACAGGCTCAGTGGGAGAACCCAACAGTAATAAATGAGTTAGACTGACTGCAGAATGAATGACGTTGCAATGACAACAGCAGGGTGCTCTGCTGCTATTTAATCTGAGCTCTGCTGCATAACATTGAATTAATGAATGAGCTGGATGGAGCAGATCATGTTGGCTTTCTGCAGCTGCTCGCTCACATTACTTTGATGAAAACGCTTTGAAATATATGAATATAGAAGTCTAATTCCTTGTTGTTTCTGCTAAAACTGCTCTCTGCTCTGCTGCGTGTTGTGCAGTATTTCTGTGTGTTGCATGATGAAAGGAGCTCTGCTGCTTCTGCTGGTCATATGGTCCGTTTGATGTTCACACACCCCAGGCAGATTGTTTGACAAACCCAAATTGCAGAGCCAATTGACCAGTTTGAAGTCAGTATTCATGGCACTGGGAGGCTCAAATGGTTGAAGATATGCAAATGGGGGCTGTAAAAGTAGCTGCTGCTCGGTGTGGACTGCTTGATGATTCTTCCAAATGGAGCTTGTTGTCTGTCTGGTTGTGCCAGACAGAGCAGATAATGGTCCCCTGAAATGAACATAAAAGCATTTCTTTCTGTTTATTTTCTAATAAAGTTTCTCTGAGCGTTAAATGTTGGTGTTTTCACACCTGTCTCCTGTTTTATCACCATACTAGCTGGAACTTAGTGCTGATTGGTGGGATTTATTTAACATTGTATGTAGCTGTAGACAGAAAACACAGCTTTTCTGGAGATGGCTGCCCTTCCTGGTTCTGGTTCCATTGGACCATTGGTGTGGGCCTGGGACATGACAGAACTAAAGGGAATAGTTGATGCAACTTTTTGATCACCTTTATAAGTGTTTTTAGTAGAAAGATGAAAGAATGATACTGCTCTTTAACATTTTTTTCATATTTTCATATAAGAAAACAAGAATGACTTAACAGCATCACACAGACTTTCATTCAAATAGAGTTGGATGGTTCTATCAACCTGAAAAGGATGTCTTTGTTTTTTGTTAAATCATTAATGCCTGGAGGCCATGCAGGATGAACCTTCCCACTGGAAGAAGACCTCACCATGACCAGATTGTTCGTGGTTTTCTCAGGGTCTTCGGGATGTGTTGAGAACACAGTTGGCTTCTCATTCTGCGTGAGGATGCACTAAACCTGAGCAGTGAGCTCAGTCCTGCTGCAGTGACCATGTGACCAGGATGTAAGGTCCAGGATGTGAGGCCCGGGTATTTAATGCATTTGAAGCATGGCTGTCCCAGCTGGACCCATACCTCAGCGATGATCTTAATGTGGCGGTAGAGTCCAGGCAGGTTGTACATGATGGATTATCATGGGAACACGGACCTTATGGGGGAAAATCGTACATTAATCAACATAAACTTAATGACACAAATATTACAATCTCAGGAGGATTTGGTTCTCCACAGCATGACACCACCACCACCATGCTTGACAGCTTGTTCAGTGTTCTTCAGTTTGAAAGCCTCACTTTGACTCCTCCAAACAGCTCAATCTTTGCCTCATCTCACCATCACATGTTTCTCCAGAAGATATTTGGTTGTCCGTGTGAAAAGCTGCAGATTTCAATCCAGCTTGAAGGTGCTGATTTAGAGCAGGAGCTTCTTTCTTGGTCAGCATCTTCTCAGTCCATGGAGATGTTAGACTGGTTTCTCTGTTGACAGTGACACTGGTGTTCCAGTAGCATCCAGTTTATGATGGGCTTGAGGTTTGGTGGTTCCTGGGATGTTCTTGATGAGGCTAACTAGACATGGGCTAAAACAACCTTTTTAATTAGCTATAAACCACCAGAGTTTCACAGTATTAACAAACAAAAATATGACATGATCAAATTTATTTTATATAAAACAGAAAATAAACGATTATTGATAACAATATATAGATTATTTGTTGAATTAATTCAATCTATTTGACAGTTTGTTATTTTGCTTTAGACTTGAGGAAACAAACCTTCACTAGACATAGACTAATTTAGTATTTTTTATGTAAACATTGTGTTGAATTTTCAGACCTTTTTATTGTTCTGCTGTTTATAAAGCAACTCTGGCTGATATTAGCTGGTTATTTAGTCAGGCTATCTGCTCTGGTAGCCAGCTTTTTCTCAGTGTTTTAGATGATGTCAACAACAATAATTCATTAACATCAATATGATCTGGGCCCAAAATTATTATGACTTTATTCTCTTCATTTTAACAGAAGTTCCAGTTCTTTGTTCTGAATATGTGTGTGTGTGTGTGTGTATGTGTATGTGTATGTGTGTGTGAGTGAGGAGAAGAGATCAAGGTTCTGATGGAGCGGGCCCTGATTTTTAGGGTTGTGGGTTAGGGTCAGAACCACAGTGTGATTTAAGCTTAGGTTGGGTTAAGTATATACAGGTATTAATTAAGAGGGTTAGAGATAAATGGAATTAACAGCATGGATGGAAATCATCATTATAGTCCTAATATGGTTAAAAACGAGGAGGAGAAAAACAGACAGGTTGTTTCTCTCCTTCATTTTCCCGTTTAAATTTCGACCCGTTTGACTGATGAACTCTGTGCAAATGTCCAGACTTTGTGCACAACGCCCTGTTTTAATCACATTTAGGTGAGTAGGTTATAGGAATATCTAAATTAATCATTTAAAAGCTAAAATTCTTGACAATAATGTCTGTGATGAGTTTCTATAAACTGACAGCAGCTTAAATCTACTTGCTGAAAGTCGTGAGGCATCCACATTTTACATTAGCCACAATTATCCACGCAGTATTTCAATATACTACATTAATATTAATATGCATAAGAAAGTTGTCCAACAGAAGATCTACAATCTACTTCGACTTGCAATGAATCATGGGATAGAGTTGGACATGGAGGATACACCGGACCCATCCTTCAAATCTGGGGATAAGAAGGACGCATTTGTTGGAACCTGAATCTGAATCTGAATCTGGACCCAGCAATAGTGAATGACATCCGTGAATCGGTAAATCTGTGTTTGATTAATCTCTGGCTTCAAGAACACAGATGTGTGACACAAAAACTGAATTTTAGAACTGAAATTAAATTTCAGAACTGAAAGGGAAAGTAATCAAACTGAATTTTTAATACAACAAAATATATTTTAAAAGCAAATGAATTCAGTTTCAAAACATAACATTCAGTTTCAGTTTAGTGAAATTCATTTTCAAACCAATGCATTTAATTTCAAATTACACAAATACAAATTCAGTTTCTGATGGCACAAGTTTCTTCCCATAAAAATGTAGCAACAGCATAACACTGAATGTTCATTAGGATGCAGCAGTCTGTCTCTGTTATTAGTTATTCATGACTAACCTCATCAGTTCTGCCATCCTGAGCCAGTATCTGAGGTTGCAGCCATAATGTGATGTGTGAACAGGAAGTAACTACTGTGGCCCGGCACCGTGGAGTTCTGCACTTAATTGCCCCAGGGTCATAAATAGTTTATCAACAGCAGACACCTCAGCAAACACCTCCCGTGGGTTCTGCTTCCACCTCAGTCCTTCTCCACCTGCTCTCCACAGCTCCACTTCAGAGTTTAAAGTATTTCCCCCACACTGCTCATTCGCCATCTTATCAGTCATTCTTTCCCCCATCAATTATTCCTTCCTCCCATGTAGAAACACACCACATCCCAGTCTCTGTTACCTTTTGTGGAGCAGCTCATCTACCTGGCATTCAGTTCAGCACAAAATCACCTGATCCATCTGTTAGACACAAACATGCAGACTAAAGGCAACAGTCTAAATCTGTTTAAGCTTTGTTTTTGATCCTCCTGCCAGTCCTTCGGACCAGCCTGCTTAGCTTTAATGGCACCACCTTTATCCTCAAAGTGCCTGGCATTGATGCTTTTGAACCTTAAACAAGCTGCACAGCAGGAGAAGGCCATGAGCGCTTGATGTGAAGTGTAGAGAAATAACAATCAGATCCTGCAGCAATCTGAGTGCAATCAGACTAACTGGAACTCTGCTGCAGGAGGAAGAGGAGGAGGACGACGCAGCCGAGAACTCGCAGGAGGTCATCAACAGCTGACTGTCTCAACCCACTCTGGTGCTGTTGATTTTAGCCTTTTCATCTTTTTTGTTTGCATATTGTAGAAGTTGAAATATACAGTGTAGTATCCCTATGAAATACAGAACCTTCACCTCTTAACCCACAAGGGCTGTTAGTGACGTTGGGGCTCTAAATAACGTCTCAGTTTATCTCAGAAATTACAAATATATAAATAAAATTATGTTCATAATTATGTGCTTTAAAAGCGAGTTATAATTCTGGTCTTCCTTTGCTGCTGGTTGAGGAAGTACTGGGTGGATTGTGCGGTCAGAACTACCTTCAGGTTCTTAGGAACCACCATCTCTGAGGACCTGAGATGGTCTTCACACATAGACACTGTTTGAAAGAAGGCCCAGCAGAGACTGTACTTCCTGAGGCAACTCAAGAAGTTCAACCTTCTACAGGAGCTGCTGGTCATCTTCTACACTGCCATCATTCAATCTGTCTTGTCTTCATCCATCTCAGTGTGGTTTGGATCATCCACAAAACAGGACAGGTCCAGACTGCAACGAATAATTAGGGCTGACCTTCTCTCCATCCAGGACTTATACAGGTCTAGGGTCAGGAAAAGAGCTGCTAAAATCTCTGCAGACCCCACACACCCTGCACATAAACTGTTTAGAGTTTTACCTTCAGGTGGCGCTACAGAGCACTGTTCGCTAAAACCAGCCGCCAAAGAGACAGTTTCTTCCTCCAGGCTGTTTCTCTGATAAACATTTAATAGAGTAGAGAACAACAGCATACAGATGTTGCAAATGCACCTTTTTTATTATATATGTGTATATTGTACATTGTAAATATGTATATTCTGTAATGCAAAAACAGAACAAAAGAGCAAAGTGTACCGGAGTCAAATTCCTTGTTTGTTTGTATGAACTTGGCAATAAAGCTGATTCTAAAGTTATATTTATGGACTCTGACATCTCTGCTTTCAGAACTCCTGGTTGTGTGTTGAAGATAATAATCATCTTTATTGGTCATTGCACATGTACATTACAACAAAATCTGTCCTCTGCATTTAACCCATCTCTTATAGGGAGCAGTGTGCTGCCACTGTGCAGTGCCCAGGGAGCATTCTGGGGCTAAGGGTCTTGCTCAGGGAGCCACAGTGGCAATCTGTGGGATTGGAACCTGGCCCCTTGTGTCCCCTCGAGAACGCAAACCTCCTGTTCTAACCACTAGGCCACCACTCCCATGTTTGGTGAACAGCTACTTTGTGATTCAACTGCTTGTAGTTTGACCTGTTCGCTGATTGTAGAAATGGTTTCTATCAGCCTTTAGCCCAGATCCTGATGTCTCTGTGGAGATTCAATTCAATGCAGTTCTATTTATTTAGCACCAAAAAACACGTGTCGTCTCAAGGCACTCGCTTTATCAAAAAGGAAAGTTTTAAGCCTAGCCTTAAAAGTAGACAGGGTGTCTGCCTCGCGGACTAAAACTGGGAGCTGGTTCCACAGGAGAGGAGCCTGATAACTTAAGGATCTGCCTCCCATTCTACTTCTAGAGACTCAAACCAGTGGCATTTGATTGCATAGAGTTCATGGCGTATTCAACCCAGTGCAAATTTTGTGACCACTTGGTCGGGTCAGACTCACATAAGATACCAAGTTTGGTTTCAGCTTCTTGGTTGGCTCTCTCGGTTTGGCCATCAGACTGAGGATGAAACCCTGAGGAAAGACTAACAGAAATTCCCAACAAAGAACAAAACTCCTTACAGAAACGTGACACAAATTGGGATCCTCTATCGGAAACAATGTCATTTGGGATTCATTGGAGCCTGAAAACTTCTCGGGTCAATATCTCACCCATCTCCTTAGCAGATGGAAGCTTCTCCAACGGCACAAGATGAACCATCTTTGAAAATCTGTCAATTATGGTTAGTAGTACAGAGTGACCATTTGTCACAAAATCCATCGCAATATGTGACCATGGGCGAGGGGGAATTGGCAAAGGGTGTAACAACCCCGCAGGGAGGCGACGAGAAGGCTTAGCTCAACAACATTGAGTGCATTCAGCAACAAAGTCTTTGACATCCTTGACCAGCGATGGCCACCAAAACTGAGTTCGAACTGTCTGAATGGTTCTGCTGATTCCTGGATGACAAGCTAAACGAGAGCAATGACAAGACTCCAGTACCTTAGGCACAAGGCGTTCAGGGACAAAACAGCAGTCAGGTGGACATGATGGTGGGATAGGCAGATCCCTGATGGCTTCCTGGACCTCCCTTTCCACCTCCACTCGGGACACAGACAATCTGACGGTTTCAGGAAGGATAAACTCCTCTTCACCTGCAGACTGAGATTCTTCAGGCTCTTGAATCCGGGATAGGGCGTCAGGTTTGCCATTTTTACTCCCTGGCCTGTAAGACAGGGAGAAATTAAAACGACCGAAAAACAAAGCCCACCTAGCCTGTCTGGGGTTTAGCCGTTTTGCTGATTACAGGTACTCCAAGTACTTATAGTGAGTCCACACCATAAACGGCTCCTTAGTCCCCTCCAGCCAATGTCTCCACTCTGTCAATGCCAACTAGACAGCCAATAACTCTCTGTCTCCCACGTCGTAATTCCGCTCAGCCTGTGACAGAGTCCTTGAGAAGAAAGCACATGGGTGAACACGATCATCCTCACCTCTTTGGCTTAATACAGCTCCGACCCCAGTGCTTGAGGCATCCACCTCCACGATAAACTGTCTCTCTGGGTCAGGAGACCGTAACACTGGAGCTGACGTGAAGAGTTCCTTTAACCTATTGAAGGCCTTCTCTGCATCCTTATTCCACACAAATTTCACCTTGGCAGAGGTAAGAGCGTTTAGGGGAGTAGCAACCAGGCTGTAATTTCTAATAAACCTCCTATAGAAGTTTGCGAAGCCCAGAAATCTTTGAAGCTGCTTGCGATCAGTTGAAACAGGCCATTCCAATACAGCCTTAACCTTGGAGGGGTCGACAAGCACTTGATCTGGGGAAATGATGAAGCCCAAAAAGGAAGTGGTAGTTATGTGGAACTCACATTTTTCTGCCTTGACGAACAACTGGTTTTGGAGAAGACGCAGGAGAACAGCTCTGACATGTTTTCTGTGGGTTTCCAGATCTTGAGAATAAATCAGTATGTCATCAAGATAAACAAATACGAATTGACCCACCATGTCTCTTAGAACGTCATTGACCAATGACTGAAAAACTGCAGGAGCGTTAGTAAGTCCAAATGGCATGACCTTGTATTCATAATGGCCCGTAGGCGTGTTGAAAGCCGTTTTCCACTCATCTCTTTCTCTGATTTGGACCAGATGATATGCATTCCTTAGATCCAGCTTAGAAAATAACTTGGCTCCCTGGATCTGATCAAAAGCTGTGTTCATGAGTGGTAAGGGGTATCTATTTTTAACTGTTATCTCATTAAGGCCTCTATTATCAATGCATGGTCTCAGTGAACCATCCTTCTTCCCAACAAAAAAGAAACCAGCACCTGCAGGAGAGGAAGAGGGTTGAATGTGCCCTGCCTTTATTGCCTCATCAACATAACTCTTCATGGCCCTGTGCTCTGGACCAGACAATGAATAGGTTTTGCCTTTACGGGGTGATGTGCCAGGAAGCAAATCAATAGCACAATCATAAGGTCTATGGGGTAGCAGAGCTGTGGCCTTGATTTTATTAAAAACCTCCTTTAAAATCATGGTATTCTTGCAGTACCTTGGATAAATCCGGATAGGTCTCCTTGACCTCATTCTCCACACTGACCTCCGTAACAGCAGACAAAAGGCAGGCAGCGGAACATGACTCAGACCAACCCAGAACTTCTTTTTTCTTCCAGTCAATGTGAGGGTTGTGTTTCTGCAACCAGGAGGCCCCTAGGACTACAGGAAGTTCAGGTGAATTAATGATCATGAAAGTTACTTTTTCTTGATGATTACCTCCAACTGTTAAGGTAATTTCCTCCGTCCTGAAGTGTGAATTGTTCATGCTGTGACCATCCAAAGCTAGCACGTTTCTTGTGTCAGCTGACGGAATAAGTTTTATGCCGTTCTTATTTGCAAATGTTTCGTCCATGAATTCAGTATCTGCTCCTGAATCAATAAACATGGACCCCTGGAGAGACAAAGAAGAGGTTTGAAAATGGGCAGGAAACAAGAAGGAGGAGGCAGATAGTTGACTTCGGCTCAGTAGAGACCTCCCTTCCTCTGCTGAGCCTGTCCTTTTAATGGACACCTGAGTGCTAAATGTCCCTTCTCTCCACAATAAAAACAGAGCTTGAATCTTCTCCGACGACCTTTATCCTCAGGGGTAATCTTGGTCCTGCCCAATTGCATGGGCTCACAATTATCATTTTCCTCAGTGAGAGGTGACCGACTCCTTCTCTCATGCCGGTGTGCAGAAACCTGAGTTAATGAGGAGCAACTCTTCTCATGTCGCTTCTCCTTCCTTCTCTCTGCCAGCCGAATATCAATGCGAGCAGCCAGGTCCTCAAGTTTTTTCAGGGAAGAAGGATAGTCACGGGTCGCTAGCTCATCCTTGATGTCTTCGTTTAATCCTTTCATGAATGCATCCATTTGTGCTGCCTCATTCCAACGGCTCTCTGCAGCCAACAAATAAAAGTCAATTATATAGGTCGAGACAGGCTGATCACCCTGTTTGAGGGACAGTAATCCTCTTGCGGCCTCACGACTTGGAATGACCGGGTCAAAAACTCGAATGAGTTCCTTAGAAAAAGTTTCATAGAAGTTACAAGATGTAGACCTGTTTTGCCATTCAGCAGTTCCCCACTGTTTTGCCTTTCCTGCCAGCAGAGATATAACAAACGCCACCTTGGAACATTCAGTTGGAAAGGATGACGGCTGAAGCACAAAATGAATTTCACACTGAGTTAGAAAAGCTCGACATTGGTCTGAGTCTCCCCTGAACATCTCAGGCGGAGAGAGGCGTGGCTCCCTTACCTCTGCTGTTGTCCGTGTTACTTGGGTGTGGTTTCTTTGTGACGGTGGCGGCTCGGAGACAAGATTGCCAGAACGTAATGTGGAAATTATTTCCTCCATGCCGGAACCCAACCAGGAAAGGGTCTCATCAACGTGGGTACGCCACTGTTGTGCTGGCGATGAGTCCATTTTTGGCCAGGTTTTTCTGCTATGAATCAGAAAAAGGCGGACCCAAGATTCAGCCAGACACAGTACTGAAAGTTTAAAAGGTTTATTCAGCCACAGGAAAACGTCACACAGGTAACACTCCTCACAGCTTCCAGGAACCACTGAGGCAGAAAGAGGGATTAGTGACTTGTAGTCTCTCCAGATTTTGCAGGGACCAGAAAAGCCACTAACCTGCTTTTGTCTTGCATGGAACTTGAAACCCAGAGGGGAAACCTCAGTGGGTGGCAGGCGGTGATCTCCACAGCTCAGGTAAGAAGTGACTCCAGGCTGAATAATCTGAGGGCTAGGCTGGCTCAATAATCCAAGGACAGAAACAGGGTCAACGATCGGAACAAGAGGCGTCAGGCAAGGGGCAGGCAGAGGCATAAACCAGATGCAGGAAACAAGGTCGACAACCAAAATCCAAATAGTCCGACAGGGAGCAGGCAGAGGCATAAATCCAAAAGGCAAGGCAAGGTCAAGAACAATGATCAGACAGGAAGGAACGCTGGATATCTACTCACACAATGGCTTTCAAAAATCTGGCACCGTCTGCTTGTCAGAGTCAGTATATATCAGGGAAGACACAGGTGCTTGGCATTCCACAGATTGCACTACACTGCAGCAGCCACCAGGTGCATCTAATCTGCTGATTGCAGCCAGGGAGACAGGGTAGAGCAGACGTGCCAGAATCATAACATGGAGAGTAGTATGAGAATGTATCAGACAGAGTTAAAGTGGTCATTATGTCCTCCAGCAGCCTAAGCCTATAGCAGCATAACTACAGATATAACTCAGGATAACCTAAGCCACTCTAACTATAAGCTTTATCAAAAAGGAAAGTTTTAAGCCTAGCCTTAAAAGTAGACAGGGTGTCTGCCTCACGGACTAAAACTGGGAGCTGGTTCCACAGGAGAGGAGCCTGATAACTAAAGGATCTGCCTCCCATTCTACTTCTAGAGACTCTAGGAACCACCAGTAAACCTGCAGTCTGAGAACAAAGTGCTCTGTTAGGAACATATGGACCAATCAGATCTCTGATGTATGATGGAGCTAGATCATTAAGGGCTTTATATGTGAGGAGGAGAATTTTAAATTATATTCTGGATTTAACAGGGAGCCAATGAAGGGAAGCTAAAATAGGAGAAATATGATCTCTCTTTTTAATTTTCATCAGAACTCTTGCTGCAGCATTTTGAATCAGCTGAAAGCTTTTAACTGCATTTTGTGGACATCCTGATAGTAAAGAATTACAATAGTCCAGCCTTGAAATAACAAATGCATGGACTAGTTTTTCAGCATCACTCCTGGACAGGATATTTCTAATTTTGGCAATGTTCTGGAGGTGAAAGAAGGAAATCCTAGAAACCTGTTTAATATGGGATTTAAATGACATGTCCTAGTCAAAAATAACACCAAGGTTTTTTACTTTATTATCAGAGGTCAATTTAATGCCATCCAGGTTAAGTGATTGACTAAGCAGTTTCTTTTTTAAAGACTCTGGTCCAAAGACAAGTTTTTATATCTTCAAGACATGCTTGTAGTCTATCTAACTGGTTGGGTTCATCAGGATTTATGGATAAGTAAAGTTGAGTATCATCAGCGTAACAGTGAAAATGTATCCCATGCTGCCTGATAATTTGACCTATTGGAAGCATATATATAGTAAAGAGAATTGGCCCAAGTACTGAACCCTGTGGTACTCCACAATTAACCCTGGAGTTTAAAGATGATTTATCATTTACATGAACAAACTGGAATCTGTCAGACAGATAATATTTAAACCAGCCTAGCGCTGTTCCCCTGATCCCTACAGCATATTCCAGCCTTTCTAAGAGAATATTATGGTCGACTGGATCAAATGCAACACTGAGATCTAACAGAACCAGAACAGACACAAGTCCATTATCTGATGCCATAAGAATATCATTAGTGACTTTCAGCAGAGCTGTTTCAGTGCTATGATGAGCTCTGAAACCTGACTGAAACTCTTCAAACAGGTAATTGCTGTATAAATGTTCACACATTTGATTAGCAACTATTTTCTCAAGAATTTTAGATAAGAATGGAAGATTGGATATAGGTCTGTAATTTTTCAAGTCATCTCGATCAAGCGAAGGTTTCTTAAGTAAAGGTTTAATTACAGCTACCTTAAAAGCCTGTGGTTCTGATCCATTTACTAAAGATAGATTAATCATATCTAAAATGGGGCTGGTAATCAGAGGGAACACTTCCTTAAATAATTTGGTTGGGATTGGGTCTAACATACAAGTTGAAGGTTTAGATGAAGCTAATATTTCTGATAACTCAGGAAGCTCCACAGGATCAAAACAGTCCAAACACAAATCAGGTTCTGCAGTTATTTCCAATGTTGTCTCACTTGCTGAGGATGAAGTAATCATCTTCAGGAGTATGTCAAAGATTTTATTTTTAATACAATCAATTTTATTGAACAAGAATCCCATAAAGTCATGACTGCTGAGAGATAAGGGAATGGATGGCTCCATGTGTCTTTAACTGAGGTAACTCAGTGATTGAAGTTAAATTCCTCCCCCAGTACTGGGTTAGGGGCTGAAGAGAAGAATACAATTCATACTGCCTTTCCCCTTCTGACCACAAACTTCATGTATTTTAATGATTCCATGTGATGTACCAACATAATATTGTGCACATTTAAAGTGAGTGTTTTTGTATATCAGCCCCTTTAGTCTTACACCTCTAAATAAAAATCCATTTATTCCAGAAAGGTCTTTGTTCTGAGATTAGAGAAAAATCAGCATTGCGAAGACAAAGGTCCACAGCAGGCAGGTCAAGGAGAAAGTTCTGGTTCAGGTTAGGTTCTACAAGCTTTGAACATCTCCCAGAGCTCTGTTCAATTCACCATCTGAACATGCAGAGACGATGGACCACCTGCAGACCTAATCAGAGAAGCAGCCAAGAGATCCATGGTACTTCTTAAGGGCCTGCAGAGATCCACAGCTCAGGTGGGAGAAACTGTCAACAGGACAACTAGTAGTCCAGTCTTTATGGAAGAGTGACAAGAAGAAAGCTGCTGTTGAAGTAAAGTCTGAAGAAGTCCTGTTTGTGGTTTTTCTCAATTAAAGTAGAAGACACTGCAAACATGTGGAAGAAGGAGCTCTGGTCAGAGGAGACCAACCTTCATGCTATCATGTGATTCAGGTGAGTCAACAGAGAGACACGTCTAAATGTTGCTGGACGCTGGACCTTAAGGAGTTTGACACCTGTGTTTTTGAGCAAAGCATATTCAAAATCAGAATCAGAATCAGCTTTATTGCCAAGTTCGTACAAACAAACAAGGAATTTGACTCCGGTACACTTTGCTCTTTTGTTCTGTTTTTATATTACAGAATATACAAATTTACAATTTACAATATACACATATCTAATAGAAAAGGTGCATTTGCAACATCTGTATGCTGTTGTTTTGTACTCTATTGAATGTTCATCAGAGAAACATCCTGGGGGAAGAAACTGTCTCTGTGGCGGCTGGTTTTAGTGAACAGTGCTCTGTAGCGCCACCTGAAGGTAAAACTCTGAACAGTTTATGTGCAGGGTGTGTGGGGTCGGCAGAGATTTTAGCAGCTCTTTTCTTGACCCTAGACCTGTATAAGTCCTGGATGGAGGGAAGGTCAGCTCTGATTATTCTCTCTGCAGTCCTGATTATTCGTTGCAGTCTGGACCTGTCCTGTTTTGTGGATGATCCAAACCACACTGAGATGGATGAAGACAGGACAGATTGAATGATGGCAGTGTAGAAGATGACCAACAGCTCCTGTAGAAAGTTGAACTTCTTGAGTTGCCTCAGGAAGTACAGTCTCTGCTGGACCTTCTTTCGAACAGTGTCTATGTGTGAAGACCATCTCAGGTCCTCAGAGATGGTGGTTCCTAAGAGTCTGAAGTGGTCCACGACCGATACAGTGTTGTTGAGGATGGTGAGGGGGGTGTATGGGGGTGGTGTTCTACGAAAGTCCACCACCATTTCCACAGTCTTGAGTGGGTTTAGTTCAAGGTAGTTCTGACCGCACCAGTGTATCAGCTGATCCACCTGCTGTCTGTATGCAGACTCATCACCGTCCTGGATCAGTCCAATGACAGTGGTGTCATCTGCAAACTTAAGGAGTTTCACGGACGAGTCCGATGAGGTGCAGTCATTTGTGTACAGAGAGAAGAGGAGTGGGGATAGAACACACCCCTGGGGGGCACCAGTACTTATTGATCTGGATCGGGAGAAGATGTTCCCCAGTCTCACCTGCTGCTGTCGGTCTGTCAGGAAGCTGTTGATCCACTGACAGGTGGAGGCTGGGACGTTGAGCTGGGTGAGCTTCTGGTGGAGGATGTCTGGTATGATGGTGTTGAAGGTGGAGCTGAAGTCTACAAACAGGATCCTGGTGTACGTCCCTGGGTGGTCAAGGTGTTGCAGGATGAAGTGTAGACCTAAGTTAACAGCATCATCTGCTGACCTGTTTGCTCGGTAAGTAAACTGCAGGGGGTCCAGCAGGGGGCCTGTGATGTCTTTCAGGTGCTTCAACACCAGCTGCTCAAAGGATTTCATGACCACAGACGTCAGGGCTACAGGCCTGTAGTCATTTAATCCTAGGATGGTGGGTTTCTTGGGAACCAGGATGATGGTGGATCGTTTGAGGCAGGAGGGGACCTCACATTTCTCCAGTGACTTGTTGAAGATCCTTGTGAAGATCGGAGCGCAGAACGCAGGCTTTCAGGCATGATGGGGAGATGTTATCAGGTCCTCCAGCTTTCTTTGTTTTCATGCGCTGAAAGAGCCTGTTTACATCTTCCTCGGAGATCTTTAGTGCAGGCAGAGGATCTGATGGTAGGAGGTTTGTTGCTTTATGGGAGGAATTTGTTCCTGAATGGGATGTGGAGGAGATGATTTGAGGTGTGAATGGCTTCTTGTCATGTCTGCAGTAGAAACCATTGAGACGGTTGGCCAGGAGACGACTCTGTTCAGGATGGGTGGAGGGGCTCTTGTAGGCAGTCAGGTTTCTCAGACCAGTCCATACAGCTGAAGTGTCACCAGTAGAAAGGATGTTCTTCAGCTTCTCACTGTAGCTTCTCTTAGCTGTTTTGATCTCCTTTGTTAGTTTGTTCCTGGCCTGCCTGTACCGCGCCCAATCTCCACTGCTGTGAGCTTCTTCCTTTTCCCTGTGCAGATTCCTGAGGTGTGGAGTAAACCATGGCTTGTTGTTCCCAAAGGTGCAGAAGGTCTTGGTCTGCACACACATGTCCTCACAGAAACTGATGTATGATGTCACCACATCAGTTAGTTGGTTTAAGTCAGTGGCTGAAGTTTCAAAAACAGTCCAGTATGTGCATTCAAAGCAGGCCTGTAGCATCTGCTTTGATTCCTCAGTCCACTTCTTAACAGTGTGAACCTTGGGTTTGGAAGCTCTTAGTCTCTGTCTGTAGGTTGGGATGAGGTGGATTAGATAATGATCTGAAAAATCCAGAGCAGTCCTGGTAACAGCATGATATGAGTCCTTTAAAGCTGTGTAACAATGGTCCAGTGTGTTTTTGTCTGTGTTGTATTGGCCTAGTCAAAGTCCAGACTGAAATCTAGCCGCAAATCTGTGGCAAGATTTGAAAACTGATGTTCAAAGATATTCCCCATCCAACCTGACTGAGCTTGAGCTGTTTTACAAAGAAGAATGGAGAAAACCTTCAGCCTGTAGAGACAAACCCCAAAAAACCTGCAGCTGGACCTGCGGCCAGAAAAGGTTCTACAGAGTTCTGACTCAGGGGGGCTGAATAAAAATACACACCACACATCAGACATTTATTTGTAAAGAAAACATGTAAACCCATGTGTTTGGGTTTGTGTCTGCACGGCTGTAATCTGTATATCATATTTAAAAAGCCTCGTCACAGCAGATCTTCGCTGTGTAACAAAGACGAATGCACTTATGAAGGAGAACCAGCCTTCACCTCCAGATGAAACAATCCTCTTAAAGTTTTTGCACATGTTCATCATCCAGGGAGATCAGGCGTGTGCTTCATTCACTCCTCCATAAAGACCAGCCACATTACTCTGTCTCAGTGGGTGGTGTGCAGAAGCAAAGGTTAAGAGGAATTTATGCTAATCTGAACTCATGTAACCCTAACTACTCAGCTCGCCCACAAAACAAGGAAACAGATTTTCTTCTCATCCTAAAACTCTGTTGGAACCTGTGTTGACCTTCAAGGATGTCCACCCCTTACTGTTAGAGCATTTGTTAGTGTGATTACTTTCTAATAATTTAATGTCTCTGACATTCTGCAGCTGCAGCAGAACAAACACAACCTTTCAGTATTTGCGCATCAGTGTTCTGGGTGAGAAATGTGTTTATTCTGCCCTCAGAACCACCATGAAGGTCTGGAGCTGGCCTTTTTCCAGCTCTTTGAGGTGTTTGACGGGGGATTCACTCCTGGTATGTGTTGGAGATAAGAATGAATTAGTCTTGGTTCCTTCTGAAACTCAGTTTGCTGTTTTAAAAATGGTTGGGCTCGGATACCTAGAAAGCTGCACCTCACAGAGCCTGGGGCCCAAACACTATGAGGTCCGCTCAGTGTCATTTGATTTCCTGTGGAAGTTAATGACTTGACCCAGCAGATGGGAAGTGGCTGGAAAGTAAATTAAGCTGGGACTTTCTCTTCACTCTTCAGTCTGACGTTCTCCAAACCTTCACTTGTTCTCCTGAAGGTCTTCTAGCGCCCATATGAACAATACTCACCAAATGGGACTGCATCTGGGTTTATGTGTTGCTGTGAGTAGTCAGAATCTTACTGACTGTGGACTCCAGTCAAAGGGATTTCAGTTTGAAGAATCAGTGAGGGAATGACCTCAGGTTTCATGTCTTATACTAATTAAACAGTTTTTTAAAGATGACGTGTCGGAGTTTGAATATGGTTTGATTTTTGTATTTGGGTCTTGTAGAACTCTGGGTCAGCTAACACCTCCATCCGTTCATACCAGGCAGTCAACAAACCATTTTGTACTTCAACCATAGCAGTTTATCTTTTTTGTAGTTAAATATTTATATGAATTATGAAAATAGTCAAAAAACAGTATTTGATTTATTTGTACGTTATGTGAAAGCTTTGCATCACTCTCTACTCGCATTTTTTTCTGGTTCTGATCCAGGTTTGTTCCATTTGAGTCCAATAAAATGTGAGAGATATGAGCCCTGATCCCACCAGAATAACTTCAGGTCACCTCCTGCTGCCAGATTTGATTATTTCCAGTCATATCCACATTTCCTTACAGCAGACTGTGAGCAGAATAGAGAAAACTACTTTAACTCTTGGCTGGGATGAAGTGCAGCACGGTTGCTAGGGCCAAACTGACAACTGCGGATGTTTGACAAAAGCATGAAAATATTGTTTGCAAGAGCGGCAGTGTGTACAAACATCTGCTAAAACTGCTGGGAAATGTGTGAATTTGATTTAAATGAAGGACGTTTTGCTGGGTCCTGTTGTAATTAACTGTTAGCTGGATTGATATCTGGTTTTTGACTGTTTTTAATGTAAAAAATAGGACCTTCTTCTCCTGAATCCATCAATCTCCCCTTTAGACAATAACTGTCCAGGGAGTTCTCCGTGAACTAGTTTATTTTACCGTTATTTAGTTCTTTTCGTTATTTAGTTTAAGTTGCCACTGCAGCACGAAGTAGGCCTTAATGTATTAATGATGTATTATATTGATTATTATTGGCTGACAGGTAGAGCAGGAAGGATTCCCCTATCGGATCTACAGGCAGGATAAGCTAACCTGTTAGAACCAGAACCGCTCCTGCCACGAGGAACAATCAAGGAACATGAAAGACTGCACACTGTGGCTGGTTGAAGTCCAAGCTGTGGTCCTCCACATGTCACAGCCAAATCACAGCAAGGGTCCAGTAATCTGTAATTACCTGGAGGGGAGACGGACACAATCTAATACCCGGGATTTCAGGTCATGTGACCTTAAATTAAACCAGATCTAAGTGGCCAGTTTCAGCTGAACTGACATTAGAGTAGAACTCTTCAGTGAGAAAGACTAAATGTTCTGAGAAATGAAAATACTGATCATTGTGAGAGTTGGTGAAAAACAGCTGCAACTAAATGACCTGCCCTGCTGCTGCATTAGCAACAGTGTTGCTCTAGAATCATTTCTTCCTTCCCAAATCAGATTAATGGCTGCTGTCTATAAGGTGGACTTACACAAATCAATTTGAGCCTTTATTTTGATCCAAATAGTTCTAGTACCCAGCCCCTCTCAGTTGCTGGTTCTATTTTCAGCTCTTTCACTAGTTTGGCTTCATGGGAGCAGATTTCGGATCAGGACCACCGTTGAAAAAAAGTTCTGGCATGCAGACCTGGGTCTCCATCCATCTGCATGTCTTAGACAGTGCTGGTCTTTGAGAAGTGGATGCTTAATTACTCTAAATATGGACATATGTTTCTCATAATGCATAATGCTTTATTTTAATGTGATGAATGCTGACAACACAGAGAAATACTTTTTGCTGAACAGAGCAGGTTTCTGACAGGATGTGTGAATTAAACAGACACACACACCCTGGTTTGCTTCTTTTTCCTGAGTGCAGTCCTTTAGGTCATCTGTTTATGTCCTTTTTTCCATCAGCTGTAGAAGTGGTCATAGCAAAGTGTTACAGAGTCAGTATTGGAGGAAACAAACTTTACTACAGAGACCCCCTCATTAATTAAACTGATTAAAAGTAGATGAATAAAAATCATTTCACATCCAGAGAGGGTTTTTGATATGGAGTTCAGTCGTTTTCTTATTATACTTCCATTATATTTAGCAGTTGCGATCAATGAACTAAAATCGTGAAGAGATGTTTTTGTGGACCAGCAGAGTTCTTCCTGCTCCACTGGATGTCATCTTGCATGTTAAAGGGTTGAATGTGTGTTAGCTGTTCCACTCCGTGATCCCTAGCAAGCTCAGTAATTCTCTGTGAGTCAAAATCAGATATAAACGATTGACCATCGTCTGCCCAGTAAAGATATGGGTCTAGAAATGTGGGCTTCCAGCTCCGTAAAGCTGGAGCTGCCCTCCACAAGCCCCGCGGTAAGTTTGATAAGAAGGCTCGCTTGGCTTTGCAGGTGTCATTTCTCTGCTAAGTGGTCCGAATGCATCCTCAGCCCCTCTCATTTAACGAGCTGAGACCGTTCTGTTTTTTATTGACCATTTAAGCCAAATGCTTCAGGCCAACTTACAGCCCATGTTAGACAAAGCAAAGCAGGAGTTTGCAGCTGAGAGACTGAGACTGTGGTTGGTGTTGGTGAATCCACGTCACAGATGGAGAGAAATGATGTAGTGGCTGTTAAGCACCATGGAGACCGCCTGCAGAGCTGTGATGCCAGATTTCAACAGCTATACATAACACAGTACTTACAGGGTACCTATGAGGTACTTACAGGGTACCTATGAGGTACTTACAGGGTACCTATGAGGTACTTACAGGGTACCTATGGATGCACAGAAAGTTATGACCCCTTCTGATTCAGTTTTGCCCCCTTTATATTGGTCGAACCTGGATGTTGACCCTTCCTTTAAGTTTCTGTCAAATCATATTTTTTCTGACCTTAAACCATTTTTTCTTAAGATGAAACCTTCAGCATTACTTTTATTAAATCTGATTTATGTCACTATTTTATCTACATCTATGTCAGTTTTGCACAGCCCCGGATGACTGTTACGGGTTTTGGTTCTGGTGTGCCATCCCAATGTAATGAGTGGTCCCAAACTGTGCCACCATTTTCAAACCCGTTTGACTCACGGGTTGGCTCGGATTAATGGTACCGAACCTGTAAGTACCCTATAGGGTACCCTGTAAGCACCGGGCTGTTCATATTTTATGCTCTTAACGTTTTTATCATGACCGTTTTCCTGAGGAGGCTGCACCCAACCCACCCCTCCCTCTCACCAGACCCCTCAGCATCCTCCTCCTCCTCCTCCTCCTCCTCATCCTCCTCCTCCTCCTCCTCTCTGTGTGAGGCTGCACCTCCAGAATATCTGAGAGATCTCAACAGCACCTCCTCTTCAATGTGAGGACATCACGGCTTTGTCGCTTCCATAACCAGCGCGTCTGAAACTCTCCTCCCTTTTCGCGGAGGGAGAGGCTTCTGCACCGGTTCTGCACCGGTTCTGCACCGGCTTCTCCTCCTCAGCTCCGCGCACATCTCCAGTCGTGACGGACGCATCGCTCCTGATTAAGATTCCGCAGCTGAACAGCGTCCAGGTTCTCAGTTGGTTCTGTTGGTTCGGACTAAGGAGACTCCGCGGGGGACTCGCTGTCGGATTGGACCAAGTTTAAACAGAAAAGGACTTTTACAATGACAGCCACGAAGGAGCAGCAGCCTCAGAGACCGAACCAGCCGCAGCAAGATGAGGTGAGCTTTCATTTGATTTCAGGCTTCATCTCACACTCACAGAACCCGTTAGGTCCAACAGAACTAACGGCTTCTCCGCTTTCAACACGTTTTTGCCGCATTCTGGTCCAGTTTTCTGTGCAAATAATGTGGAGGAGCATGAACTCCCGAGGAGGAGTTCGGTGATGAGGAGGAGCAGGGTCTCCTGTTGGAGAAGCTCCCAGAAGTTGAAGCAGCTGAGCGGAGCGCAGTCGTTGCCAGCTGTCTCTGTGGGGGGAGGAAGAGGAGGGAGGAGGTACATTGTAATTCAGCCCTGCCTCCGACACCTCCAAAGAGATCAGTACCGCAGCTTCACTCTGTAAACTGGACTGGGAGGCTGGACATAGTCTGCAAGGAAACGGATTCCTGCAGGGAGTCCAGTCTGGACGCGTGAAGCTGGTTACCGGTCCGCTTCTATGTATCCAGCTTTGAACCTGGTTTGAACCTGGCTGACCTCCGCAGCTTGACTTCTTGCACCAGACACCACCCAGTGTCCCCAGTGGGAGAATTTCCACAAAAAAAAAACTGTTTTATCAGAAAGAGTTGGTGCTTCTTAATTGGGCCGAGCCTTGCGATGTTCTGAGAAATCAAAGCTCATAATTGACTCCGTGTTCCTGAAATACCGGAAGGCCTCATGAGATGTGGTTGATATCTAAAGCTCCCAGCCTCTCAGGCGTCGTTCTCTGCAGCCAGAGCTGCTCTGTTGAGTTACTGTCTTGCAAAAGTATTCACACCTCCTGGAACAGCCAGCAAGGACTATAGCCTTTGCACATGGTCGCACACTTAACCCCTACACCACCAGCGCCGCGCCCAAGCCTGTTGTTCTGATGTTCTCTAATAGACCTCTGAGGCCAGAAACAGAGCATCTGCAGATTAAATTACACACAGCTGGACTCTGGTTATTGATTAGGTGACTTCTCAAGGCAAGTAGTTTGAATGTATTTAGGGCTGTCAGAGTAAAAAGGGAAATGCACAACACACTTTCTATAATTTTGCATGATCCTGACTGCGACAAACTGTTATTGCAGGAATAATGTTTATTAAATCAGAAGTAACTTTTAGTTGATGCTAGACAGGTTTTCATTGGCCGCCCTGTGTGGAGTTATTGCATGAGAATCGTGTACCAGGTTGGTGTCACATCTGTGAACACTTGGTTGAGTTCAGCTTGATGTTTTAAAGCTCTTTGTGTCCCGGACCTTGTCAACCTACAGTTGCACGCAAAGCTCTTTAGCAGACCCAGCAGAGTTTCTTTTCATTAAAGTTGCATGATGATGCTGAAGGATTTACAGAAGGAGAAAACTCAAGCCTGAGTTATTTTTCCTTTAATGCACAGCAGAGGACATGACAATTCTCTTCTTCTAGCACTCCTCTTTTTGCTTGAATCAGTTCAATGCTGTTTAAGTTAAAGCTTATTTTCTGTTTCTCTGCAGATATAGAACAGAGAACAAATCCTGATGGAATAACCTTGGTGGTGGGAATAATAAATGCACAGCATTCTACTTCATCTTTGACAGGTGTTCTGATGGTTAGTTTATAGCTTAGTTTCTCCAGGTACCAGGATTGAGACTCTGATAGTGGAACTATGAGTAAAATACCATGAAATGAATTATGGCACTGAAAGAAAAAAGGAACAATGTTGAAAGAAATGTGACTTCTACTACTAACCCTGAAATAATACAATATATTATATTAGGAAATATAGTTAGTATATAGTTAACGTATAATTATCATGCATTGGCTCTGAACTGCTGCACAGTCAGTGACTGGACGCAGCTGTCTGGGTCCTCCAGCAATATATGATCTACTGAACTTGCTTTCTAATTAGGACCAAATTGGACTGAATGTAACTGAATGTGAGCAGATGATTGGATCCTACTGGAACCACCTGGATGGATCTCAACTGGATTTGGATCCTGATTAATCTGTGATTTGGGTTTATTTCATACTGCATGAAATTAGGGGAACGTAACATTGACATGTTATTGGTGAATACTGCAATAATGATATTTATTGAGTTTAACATCTCTCTTCCATCAGCACAGTGTTCACACCACGCCTGAGCTTAACATGTCGCTCACCAACATCTACAGCTGATCAGTGGAGGTCACTTCAGCTGGTCAGATATATTATTGGTACAATCTGAATGCATGGTACATCAAATATAATTTCCTACCAGATTTTGCTTTGTGATTGTGGTGTTGTGCTCATTGATGACATTTGCAGGTCTATCAATTAAAAGGTGAGAGTGTTCACTCTGTTTAAAATCAGTGGTGCTTTTTTCACTCATTCAACCTTTAATCAGTGATGGCTAACGATGTTTTGAAGTCAGATTTTAAAGTTTATGTATAAAGTCTGGGTTAATCTTATATTTTTAGGCAGATGCATACAGAAGCATTCAGCCATCTTACTAGCACTGCACAGCCAGAGAAAACTTGAGTGGGGTTGGCCTCCACTTTAGCTTTTCCTTAAAATCAATTTTTGATGCAAGAAAAACATGTTATAAAGTGTAATTGGCTTTAAAAATGTGCTTGTTATTTATACTGAAAACCAAGTTGTAAATATTTTAAAGATCAAATTTAAATTGTGATTCCCTCTCAGATTTGGAGATGAAATGTAATACTGATGTCAACTAAAACTTGTAGTTGTGTAGTTGTGGGAGAACCAAATAAAAACTAAATAATAAAACTCTGAGGTAAATATGCTGTTCTTCTGCTAACCATGTTTCTGTAGTCAGAGTTTTAAAGCCTTGGGATACCTCTGCAGTAAGCAGGCTGTTTATTATACCAGCAGACCGTAACACTTGTAGCTTATTTGAAATATCCCAAAATCCTGAGGTCCTAATTTATTCTGAAGTATTGAGCTAAATTTTGTCCTCAGTTTCAGCTAAAATCACTGAAAACCCAGAAGGTGGAGTTGGGAGACCAACCAAAAATCTGGTAAATTCATGATTCTTTTCTTTTCTCATTTTCAGAGAAACACTGGAGGCCTGACAGGTTGGTATTTGCTGGTTCCAGTAGAACCTGCAGTGTGCTGCTTATTCTACCAGTAGACTCAGCAGAACCTTGCCTGGCCTGTTTAGACCTCAGCAATGATGCGATCAGAATCTCAGCGGTTTTGGATCTGGGACATTTTTTAGAACCTGGCTATGATCAGGAGGATCAGCAGGAGATCTTCAGAAGATTGAGGTGTCTATGAGGCACCAAAACCGAAGGTCATTTTAAACAATGTTTCTAAAGATAGACAAGATATAAAAAAGAATCTAGAAAGCCATGTCTCATGTCAGGGGGTTAGAGCGGCTCAATTATTAGTGATAATTAACTAATTGTAATTAGCCGAGAGACATAGTCCCTCCAGCGTGTCCTGGGCCGTCCCCTGGGCCTCCTCCCGGTGGGACGTGCCTGGAACACCTCCCGAGGAAGGCGTCCAGGAGGCATCCGGTATAGATGCCCGAGCCACCTCAACGGGCTCCTCTCAATGTGGAGGAGCAGCGGCTCTACTCCGAGCCCCTCCCGGATGGCCGAGCTCCTCACCCTATCTCTAAGGGAGTGCCCGGCCACCCTACGGAGGAAGCTCATTTCAGCCGCTTGTATCCGGGATCTCGTTCTTTCGGTCATGACCCAAAGTTCATGGCTATAGGTGAGGGTAGGAACGTAGACCGACCAGTAAATTGAGAGCTTTGCTTTTCGGCTCAGCTCTCTCTTCACCACAACGGACCGGCACAGCGCCCCCATTACTGTGGCAGCCGCACCGATCCGTCTATCGATATCCCGCTCCATTCTTCCCTCACTCGCGAACAAGACCCTGAGATACTTGAACTCCTCCACTTGAGGCAGGAACTCCTCTCCAACCTGAAGAGGACAAGCCACCCTTTTCCGGTCGAGTACCATGGCCTCGGACTTGGAGGAACTGATCTTCATCCCAGCCGCTTCACACTCGGCTGCGAACCGCCCCAGTGCATGCTGTAGGTCTTGGCTAGAGGGGGCCAGCAGGACCACGTCATCTGCAAAAAGAAGAGACGAACTCCTCTGGTCCCCAAACCAGACCCCCTCCGGCCCTTGGCTGCGTCTAGAAATCCTGTCCATAAAAGTTATGAACAGGACCGGTGACAAAGGACAGCCCTGCCGGAGCCCAACATGCACCGGGAACAGGTCCGACTTAGTGCCGGCAATGCTCATACAATGCTCGTACAGGGACCGGATGGCCCTTAATAAAGGGCCCCCGATTCCATACTCCTGGAGCACCCCCCACAGGGCATCACGAGGGACGCAGTCGAATGCTTTCTCCAGGTCCACAAAACACATATGGACCGGTTGGACAAACTCCCATGAACCCTCAAGTACCCTGTAGAGGGTATAGAGCTGGTCCAGTGTTCCACGGCCGGGACGAAAACCACACTGCTCCTCCTGAAGCCGAGGTTCGACTATCAGCCGGACTCTCCTCTACAATACCCTGGCGTAGGCCTTACCAGGGAGGCTGAGGAGTGTGATCCCCCTGTAGTTGGAACACACCCTTCTTGTGAAGGGGGACCACCACCCCAGTCTGCCAATCCAGAGGCACTGTCCCCGACTGCCACGCAATGTTGAAGAGGCGTGTCAACCATGACAGCCCAACAACATCCAGAGACTTGTTGGGTATCATTAATCCTTAATCAGAGTAAACATAGAATTAATTAGATCTGAATCTGATCATATGATTAAATTGCATTAGAATGAACTGGATTCTGTTTAACTGGATGTTTTTCTATTTCTCCCTAAATTAAAAGAGCTGCTGGCGTTTTGCTTTTTACAGTTCTGCTGGGTTGATGAACTCTGGGTTGGAAACAATTTCAGGCCTAAACCGATCGACTGTAATGATAATAAATCCAGAAGATCACAAAACAAAAGGTTTAAGTTCTTTCTTTTATTAATGTAGGTAAAATAAATAAGCAAATGTTAAAGACTGGCAGATGGGTTAGCTGAAGCAACTTTCAGATAAAAATCAAACTGAAGAAGATAAACAAATAGTTGTAAAAAAGTCTCTAGACTGTGTTCAAATATTATGTGTGAATGAAAGCTGGTGGGTAAATAGCACTCACATTCCTCCACAGCACATGTTCAACTCCTCCTGCCTTCCTTCATAGACCTACAGGCATCCAAACATTACTGCAGGCACCGGAGCGCTGCTGGCAGCCAAAACACACAATGCAGCCAATCTGTCTTTGGATCCACTGAAAGAAAAATCAGAGAACAAGCTGGCTTATTTGACATTGGCCGGTCACAAGCTGCGCTGCCGCCTCTTCCTGTAATCACAGAAATAATTCAAGCTCACAGCAAGGCTGAACTCTTGCCGTGACCCACTGGTCAGCCAGAGTCTCTGCAGTCAGACAAAGCACCTGGACTGACACAAAGTCTTCCTCGCCTCAGCTAATGGAGTCATTGTTGTCCCTGATCCGGATTAAAGGCCAGAATTTTGAGGAAAAATATGTACCCTACTGTGAGTTAGAGTTGCACTTTCACAGGTTTTGATCTTCCAGACCAGGAAACAGTACTTCACACCAGTGGAAAGAGAACATCCAGGTGATGCTGTTGCTGCGGCTGCCGCCACAAGAGGAGTTGGAGAGGAAGGAAAGTGATGCAGAGGACAGAAATGTCACATTAGGAAGCAGCCATCTTTAATTAAGAAAGGCCTCCATCAGCATCAATTAGCTTTTATAATGATGACATAATCCATGTGTCCGTCTGTCCGTCCATCCATTGAGTGACATATTTAAATTTTTAACTATGATGATGGAATACCTCAGCGTTAATCTGTGACCCGAACCAAATGAAATTAAGCAGTATTGAAAAGTATTCATTCCTCAGTCCAAGTGAAAATTAAAAATTAAAAGCAGAATAAAATAGAAATATTGTTTATTTTCAAGGTAAATGGCAAATGAAAGTATACAGGTTCACAAATCACTAAAAAACTATAACAAAGTTACAAGACTAAAAACTATAAAAATCAGAATCAAACGCAGGAATATATAGTAGAATAAACTGTTCAGTAAAGAAAATAGTCACATCACAAAAGAGAAATACTGTGCTGTTAGCAAAAAGACGTACTCAGATTAAAGTGGAACTAAATCCCAAATCAACTTTTTTTGCAAATAAACTGTATAAACTGGGCCTTCAGGGAGCTATCTTTATGTTACTGTGCTATTTCATGTAAACTTGTTTAATTCTGCAATATTTGTCCTAAAACCGTCTCGGTGCTGCCCTCTTGGGGTGTAACAGTGGCTACTGCAGTTGAAGTTTCCTATTGGTTGAAACGGTCCAGCTTGGTCCATGTCTACATCATAGCCCCATGGCATGTTTCTCAAACGCCACCAAACCAGGCAGGATCAAAAACAGTGTGACAGCAGCTTCAAATATTCCCATTTATATTATGGGATGTTCTGTTCTCTATGCTTGACTTGCTAACATCATGTACTGATGGCACACTCAAATTGCTCTAGATCCACATGGGTTAAATCTGGAACAATGATGAGAATGATTTTTTCTCTTCTTTGTGTGTAAGGAGAAAGCATTATAAAGGGCATGAACAGAGTGCAGCGTGATATTGGAAAGGACCGAAGTGCCATCCAGACAGAGAAATGTTGCTGCAGATCTTTTGAATTCAGGATGTGTCTCCATATGAACATGCTTTGAGGTCAACCTAATAGATGTTCAGCCCACATCTTCACTTATCTCCTTCTGAATACAAAAGCAGACCAAAGAGAAGTTTTTCCTCCTTCATCTAGAGAAGATCATAGATGCCTTTACTTGCTATTGGAAAGCGTCACTTTTATTTCTACCTACTGGTTCATCCTTTTTAGTTTTCCTTTTTCTGACTAAAACTTGATCAGTCTGGGTTTGGTGATGCTGTGCTCGAAAGCATCAGCCTCTTTAACGCTTTTCCTGTATTGGATGGTGACCTAAATGAGCTACCTTTGTGTCATAAAGCCTCTCTGTGTGTCCCAAGGCGACCAGTGGCCCAAATTAACCGACGCTGACACATGCTCAATCCTCAAAAGGATTAAAAGCCAATTACAGAGTTTGAGTCATCAGAGTGCAGTCAGACCTGAGACAGCAGAAATTAAAAGGAAGGAACTGTGCCTGCTGAGAGATGGCATCATTCAGTTTTTGAGTTATGTTGTGGTATGATGGTGATTAAAATGTAAAAGGTGCTTTAGGCATTGTTTCTTGTAAATGTCTTAGGATTATTTACTGTTGATTGTTCCTTCAGAAAGGACTGAAGAGTTGCCTGTTGAACATAAGACAACAATCATCTGGTTTATTAATGCAAGTCTTTGATTTCATCTTTATTCTCAGTTTTATTGTAAAGCGTAGACACAATGGATTCCATATGATCCCTCTTATTGCTCTGTTACATTTATCTGACATTTTCTAACAAAAACATTCATCATACAGGGATTTCTGTTGTGAAAGCAAGTCATATGAAAATAATTAATACACTTTGTGGCTCAGTTTTTTCTAACATTTAAGCAAAAGACGTTTTACTTCCTGAATATTGTTGTCATTAATATTAATATATTAGGTCCTGCCAGTTCATCAGCTCAGCTTGGATGATGTTGTTTTTTCTGCTGCTTTGGGACTCTGTGAGCACTGAGGGCAGGCAGGGATCGATTTCACTCCCAGGGGTGGATAATCAAAGGCTCATCTGAAAGGGCACTGACACTGACAGCACTATACAGAGCGGCTGCTACACCAACATCTTTTTATCATCGACTCTCTACTGTAGATCCACTCAACATAGATGAAGACTACAGATGCACAGGCCTCTGCAGTGTAATTGTTGCATTACTTAAAATTTTGTAATCACAAGTCAAAATAGGGAAAACTTGATATTTGACTTTATTGTACTGGTAGCATTTCAAGTCCAAGTCCAGTCCTCCAGAGCTACTATCATGCAACCTTCAGATTCAATTCAGTTTTATTTATATATCCCCAATTCACAACACATGTTGTCTCAAGGCTCTTTACAAAGTCAATTCAATCCAATCATCCAGGTTCCCAGTCAGGTTCATACATTCCAATTAATCCTAACCATCAACCAGTCAGATTCAGTTATTTATTCAAATTGGATAAAAAGTTTTTCTATCTAAGGAAACCCAGCAGATTACATCCAGTCAGTGACTTGCAGCATTCACTCCTCCTGGATGAGCATGTAGAGACAGTGGACAGTCACTGGTGTTGACTTTGCAGCAATCCCTCATACTGAGCATGCATGTAGCGATAGTGGAGAGGAAAAACTCCCTTTTAACAGGAAGAAACCTCCAGCAGAACCAGAACCAGGCTCAGTGTGAGCGGCCATCTGCCACGACCGACTGGAGGTTTGAGAGAACAGAGCAGAGACACAAAGAGAACAAAGAAGCACTGATCCAGGAGTACTTTCTATGGGAAGGAAAAGTAAATGTTAATGGATGTAGCTCCTTTAGTCGTTTCATCTAGAAAGAAAGAACAGATAAACTCTGATCCAGTTTTCAAGGTTAGAGTCTGAAAGAGAGAACATAGAGTTAGTTACAGTAGAAGCTCAGCCATTAGCCATGTCTAGGAGAAAAAAAATGCATCCCTGCTCCAACAAACTCCTGAGCTAATAGAATACATTATCTTTAACATGTTATGATGGAGGGTAAAGTGGCAGTCATGTGTTTTAATATTACTGTGTTTTATAAACAAACAGCAGCATCATACACATTTAAACACAGGTGATCAGCTGCATGACTTTAATGTTTTAGTCTGAAAATTTGTTGTATTTAGTAAAAGTCTGTCTTCATAACGCTGAAGATAAACTTTAGGACAATTCAATCATTAAACATGTGTGCTGTAGCTACTGTTTCAACTCAGACAAACATCTACTGCAGCTTTACGTCGGTCCAATCCTTCAATATTTGAAAATTAGGAATATTATAAATCAGAAGCTTATATATATCCCATTGTAGCATGTGTGCAAATAATGTAGAACTGCAGAAGCAAAGACTTCTAATAAGTGTAAAAAAAACCCTGCAATAATTAGCCGTGGAAGTTAGCTAACGTCTCTAAAATATACCAGAGACATATAGGGAAATATTAACCCTGGACATTTTCAATAGGTTGCTGCTGTGCTTATTATGTGCAAACCTTTTAGAAAATGTTTTTAGCAAATTAAAAAACTGAATCAAAACTTGTTTTGGCCATTAGCGTCAGCATGCTAATGTTGGCAGTAGAACGCTGATTAGCTTTGGCTGCACACACAGACAGTGGCTTAAAGTTCAAAGGATGACAAGGAGATGAACTCATTCAGTGATAGTAAGAAATCTATGACTGGCCATAAATCTTCCAAAATGGTTCAAATGTTCAAAAGCATGCTTGGTTGATCCAGACCACAGGGCAGTTTGAATAGGGCTTCAGTAGGCTACACAAATATCAATTTAAGAAACTTAGAGGAGGCTTTTCAGGCTTTTTGTGTTTGGCGCCCAAACGCTGGCATTCCTTGCCATTGAATATAACACAGGCCTGTTGACTTGTTCTGTTTCTGGCGTTTGGCCCGTTGGGCTCTTTTTAATGCCTCTGTTCTATTTTGAATTCTGTTTGATGTTTGATTTTAATATATTTTCTTTTCTTATTTTTGTGCAGCACTTTGGGCAAAATTGCTGTTTTTAAATCTTTATAAATAAGCTGGGTTTGGATTCCATGTCAGATGAAAATATCGTGAATATCGATATAAATCACATAGCGATCTTCACCCGGCTGCATCGAATTAACTGGAAGCTTAGTTTGGATGGAGGAGTGATGAAAAGGAAGAGATGGTTTAACAACCAGGACATCATCCTGGAGGAGAGAGAGAAGGTCAGGTGCGGCTTCAACACTTGCAGTTTTTATTGAGTTGCCGCATGAAACATTTGAAAATCTTCATCAGGATCAGGATGCCCTTTATGTTCTTGTAGGACATTTACTTTGCTGTTTTTGTGGGTCAGCTGACATTTTACAGTACAAGAAAAAAGTCTTTATAAAGTGTAAAATAAGCCCACTTCATAATGCAGTTGGATATGAAGATAAATATTTTTAATGATTTCTATAAAAAAACAGAAGCAGTTTAAAATCTGTATTTCTTTAAAGAAAAACTATGAGTAAATGTTGGTGTCCTGTGAGAAAAAATAAAAACATTACCTGTGACTCCTCAGAGGTCAGCAGGTATCAATCTGCAGTGCTTTAATCAGCCTCTACTTTAGATAAGGACTTTCACCACTGACTGACTACCTCATATAGATCATTATCTGGCAGAGCTAAAGGATTTAGATCGTCTTTCCCTCTGAAAGACAAGAGATTCCCTCTGTATCCATGGACCATCTTCCTGTGTCCAATAGACCTGATTGACCGGTTGGTGTTTCTACACGTTTTATCTCCAACATCTGTGCTGAAGCTTAAAACCCACTGATGAAGCTTGAGGTATCAATGCTGCCACAGGTCTGATCTCAAGGTTAAAGGTCAGAGATTATCTGTCTTGTTGAACAATGAGTTGCAGCAGGTTTTGCTCGACTTTTTTAATGTAATAATTTTTCTTGTAAGGTATTAATGCAGAGTTAATTCATGTAGGCGGCCCGGTTTTGGACGTCACTGTGGAAACGAACACAACTGATGGCTGTGGTGAACTAAAAGGTTCTGGGAGGAAATGTTGCCTCTTCTGTACATCCAAACAGGTCATAATGGTACCAGAGGATTCGAAAGGTTCTGTTGTAGCTGCTGCATCAACATGTTCAGATTCAATGAGGCAAACATGATGAGTACTGCTGCACTTTAGTTTAAAGTCAGAAGTAGTAGCTGGAGCATCAGCTAAAGTTGGATTTATGGTTTTTGACCTTCTCCATCCTCAAAATCCAATATGGCTGCTGTATAAAACATAATGATTGTTGCAATAATAAACTACCTGTATTTCTGTCAGTTTGTATCTCATTAAATGATTCACAGGGATCTACTTAATCCCTTCTAAAACGTGTCTCTTTACTGTTTTAATGCGTAGGTTATAAACATGGTGTTGTTGACAGCAGTTAGTTTGATGGCTAGGCTAACTGCTGTTAGCCCACAGCACCACAGACTGGACATACATTAAAACAAGCAGCCGAATGTTGTTTTCTACACAAATCCTACCTGAAACTGCTGTCTAAGGATCAGCGTAAATACAGTAAGATTGTTATTAACGCTGGCGGTAATGACACCCGGTTACGTCAATCGGAGGTCACCAAAGTTAGTGTTGCTTTGGTGTGTAAGTTTGCTAAAACAATGTCGGACTCCGTCATTTTCTCTGGTCCGCTCCCTGATCTGACCAGTGACGACATGTTTAGCCGCATGCTGTCATTCAACCGCTGGCTGTCTAGATGGTGTCCAGAAAACAATGTGGGTTACATTGATAACTGGCGAACATTTTGGAGAAAACCTGGTCTGATCCGGAGAGACGGCATCCATCCCACTTTGGATGGAGCAGCTCTTCTTTCTAGGAATCTGGCCGAATTTATTAGTTCTCCAGAACTCTGACAACCCAGGATTCAGACCAGGAAGCAGGGTCGTAGTTTAACACTCCTCTCTGCAGCTTCTGTACTGCTACCCACCCATTACCCTATTAAGACAGTGTCTCGCCCACGGCCAAAATTGAATAGATTAAAAAATAATCTAAAACAAGGAAATCAGGAAAATCTCATGAAAATAAACACAACCCAGACTGAAAAGAAAAATAAAACAATTAAATGTGGCTTACTGAACATAAGATCTCTCTCTTGAAAGACTTTGCTAGTTAGTGACCTGATTTGTGACAATCAATTCAATTCAATTCAGTTTATTTATTTAGCGCCAATTCACAACACATGTTGTCTCAAGTCACTTCACAACAGTCAGGTTCATTCATTCCAATTAATCCTAATCATTGAACAGTTCAGTCAGATTCAGTTATTTATTCAAATTGGATAAAAAGATTTTCTATCTAAGGAAACCCAGCAGATTGCATCCAGTCAGTGACTTGCAGCATTCACTCCTCCTGGATGAGCATGTAGAGACAGTGGAGAGGAAAAACTCCCTTTTAACAGGAAGAAACCTCCAGCAGAACCAGAACCAGGCTCAGTGTGAGCGGCCATCTGCCACGACCGACTGGAGGTTTGAGAGAACAGAGCAGAGACACAAAGAGAACAAAGAAGCACTGATCCAGGAGTACTTTCTATGGGAAGGAAAAGTAAATGTTAATGGATGTAGCTCCTTTAGTCGTTTCATCTAGAAAGAAAGAACAGATAAACTCTGAACCAGTTTTCAAGGTTAGAGTCTGAAAGAAAGCACATAGAGTTAGTTACAGTAGAAGCTCAGTCAGTAGCCATGTCTAGGAGAGAGAAAGGGTTAAACACTAAAAGACAGGACTATGTGGATCATCTGTAGAAGGTGAGCATTAAGTTGTTGCCAGCAGAAGCTTGGACGATGCCCCTCTCCAGAAAGGTGTCACAGGTAGACACAGAGCCAGGCAGGGTGTAGCTTCTAGGAAGAGAAAAGAGAGAACAAAGTTAAAAGCTGAAATAACAGCAAATAATGCAGAATTAGAGAGTAGTGTGAGAATGTAGCGAAGAGGGTGAAAGTGGTCATTATGTCCTCCAGCAGCCTAAGCCTATAGCAGCATAACTACAGAGATAGCTCAGGATAACCTAAGCCACTCTAACTAAAAGCTTTATCAAAAAGGAAAGTTTTAAGCCTAGCCTTAAAAGTAGACAGGGTGTCTGCCTCACGGACTAAAACTGGGAGCTGGTTCCACAGGAGAGGAGCCTGATAACTAAAGGATCTGCCTCCCATTCTACTTCTAGAGACTCTAGGAACCACCAGTAAACCTGCAGTCTGAGAACAAAGTGCTCTGTTAGGGACATATGGACCAATCAGATCTCTGATGTATGATGGAGCTAGATCATTAAGGGCTTTATATGTGAGGAGGAGAATTTTAAATTCTATTCTGGATTTAACAGGGAGCCAATGAAGGGAAGCTAAAATAGGAGAAATATGATTTCTCTTTTTAATTTTCATCAGAACTCTTGCAGCATTTTGAATCAGCTGAAGGCTTTTAACTGCATTTTGTGGACATCCTGATAGTAAAGAATTACAATAGTACAGCCTTGAAGTAACAAATGCATGGACTAGTTTTTCAGCATCACTCCTGGACAGGATATTTCTAATTTTGACAATGTTCTGGAGATGAAAGAAGGAAATCCTAGAAACCTGTTTAATATGGGATTTAAATGACATGTCCTAGTCAAAGATTACACCAAGGTTTTTTACTTTATTATCGAAGACGACAACTTCTGTCTTGTCTGAATTTAGAAGCAAAAAATTTAAAGTCATCCAAGTTTTTTTGTCTTTAAGACATGCTTGTAGTCTATCTAACTGGTTGGGTTCATCAGGATTTATGGATAAGTAAAGTTGAGTATCATCAGCGTAACAGTGAAAATGTATCCTATGCTGCCTGATAATTTGACCTATTGGAAGCATATATATAGTAAAGAGAATTGGCCCAAGTACTGAACCCTGTGGTACTCCACAATTAACCATGGAGTTTAAAGATGATTTATCATTTGCATGAACAAACTGGAATCTGTCAGACAGATAAGATTTAAACCAGCCTAGCGCTGTTCCCCTGATCCCTACAGAATATTCCAGCCTTTTTAAGAGAATATTATGGTCGACTGGATCAAATGCAGCACCGAGATCTAACAGAACCAGAACAGACACAATCCGATTGATTTATTTTGCCTAACAGAAACCCGGCTGCAGCAAGAGGATTATGTTACTATAAATGAGTCAACTCCTACTAATTATTTAAATTTTCACATTCCTCGAATTACTGGGCGAGGAGGAGGAGTAGCAACCATCTTTCAGTCCGATTTATTGACTAGTCCCAGACCATTCAATAGCTACAACTCTTTTGAATATTTAATCCTTAGTTTTCCTCATCCAAATTGCAAAGCACTAAAACCTCTTCTGTTTGTTGTTTTGTACCGTCCACCAGGCCCTTACTCTCAATTTTTAGATCAGTTTTCACACCTTTTATCTGATTTAGTGTTAAATACAGATAAAGTTATTATAGTGGGGGATTTTAACATTCATGTTGACGCTGAAAGTGATAGCCTAAATATAGCGTTTAATGCTATCTTAGACTCAATTGGCTTTGCTCAAAACATTAACAAACCTACCCACCTTTGTCTTCATTCTCTGGACCTTGTGCTGACATATGGCACTGAGTGTAAAGACATAATATTCTCTCATAAGCCTGTCCTGTCTGACCATTTCTTAATAACCTTTGAGTTTAATTTATCCAAGTACTCCACACCTGAAAGAAAATTTCATTATAGTAGATCATTATCAGGCGATGCTGTAACAACCTTTAAAGAATCTGTTCCACTTTTGATTTCTTCATTATCACAGAAAAGCACAAAGGAGGGCAATAATTTTGTTTCTGCCCCTTCACAAATTGATTCTTTTGTTCATAGTGTTTCTTCATCATTGCGTGATGCATTAGACAATGCAGCCCCCTTGAAAAAGAAGGTAATCATTCATAGGAGGCTGGATCCTTGGTATAATTCAGATCTACGTACTTTAAAGCACAATGTTAGAAAATTGGAGAGAAAATGGCGCTCTTCACACCTAGAGGATTCCTACTTAATCTGGAAAAATAGCCTACTGTTGTATAGAAAGACACTTCACCAAGCTAGAACAGCTTATTTCTCATCATTAATAGAAGAGAACAAGAATAATCCTAGGTTTCTCTTTAGTACAGTTGCTAAACTTACACAGAGTCATAGCACTGTTGAGCCATCCATTCCCTTAGCTCTTAGCAGCGATGACTTTATGGGATTATTCTTAAATAAAATTGATTGTATTAAAAATAAAATCTTTGACATACTCCCGAAGATGATTACTTCATCCTCAGCAAGTGAGACAACATTGGAAATAACTGCAGAACCTGATTTGTGTTTGGACTGTTCTAATCCTGTGAAGCTTCCTGAGTTATCAGAAATATGAGCTTCATCTAAACCTTCAACTTGTATGTTAGACCCAATCCCAACCAAATTATTTAAGGAAGTGTTCCCTCTGATTACCAGCCCCATTTTAGATATGATTAATCTATCTTTAGTAAATGGATCAGAACCACAGGCTTTTAAGTTAGCTGTAATTAAACCTTTGCTTAAGAAACCTTCGCTTGATCGAAATGACTTGAAAAATTACAGACCTATATCCAATCTTCCATTCTTATCTAAAATTCTTGAGAAAATAGTTGCTAATCAAATGTGTAAACATTTATACAGCAATGATCTGTTTGAAGAGTTTCAGTCAGGTTTCAGAGCTCATCATAGCACTGAAACAGCTCTGCTGAAAGTCACTAATGATATTCTTATGGCCTCAGATAATGGACTTGTGTCTGTTCTGGTTCTGTTAGATCTCAGTGCTGCATTTGATCCAGTCGATCACAATATTCTCTTAGAAAGGCTGGAATATGCTGTAGGGATCAGGGGAACAGCGCTAGGCTGGTTTAAATCTTATCTGTCTGACAGATTCCAGTTTGTTCATGTAAATGATAAATCATCTTTAAACTGGAGTACCACAGGGTTCAGTACTTGGGCCAATTCTCTTTACTATATATATGCTTCCAATAGGTCAAATTATCAGGCAGCATGGAATAAATTTTCACTGTTACGCTGATGATACTCAGCTTTACTCATCCATGAATCCTGATGAACCCAACCAGTTAGATAGACTACAAGCATGTCTGTTATGATTCTGGCACATCTGCTCCGCCTGAGATGTTCAGGGGAGACCCAGACCAGTGTCGAGCTTTTCTAACTCAGTGTGAAATTCATTTTGAGCTTCAGCCATCATCCTTTCCAACTGAACGTTCCAAGGTGGCGTTTGTTATATCTCTGCTGGCAGGAAGGGCGAAGCAGTGGGGGACTGCTGAATGGCAGAACAGGTCTGCATCTTGTACCTTCTATGAAACTTTTTACAAGGAACTCATTCGAGTTTTTAACCCTGTTCTTCCAAGTCGTGAAGCCACAAGAGGATTACAGTCCCTCAAACAGGGTGATCAACCTGTCTCGTCTTATATAATTGACTTTCATTTGTTGGCTGCAGAGAGCCGTTGGAATGAGGCAGCACAGATGGATGCATTCATGAAAGGATTAAACGAAGACATCAAGGATGAGCTAGCGACCCGTGACTATCCTTCTTCCCTGAAAAAACTCGAGAACCTGGCTGCTCGCATTGATATTCCGCTGGCAGAGAGAGGGAGGGGGAAGCGACATGAGGAAGGTCGCTCCTCATTAACTCAGGGTCCTGCACTCTGGTATGAGAGAAGGAGTCGGTCACCTCTCACTGAGGAACATGGGGATTGTGAGCCCATGCAGTTGGGCAGAACCAAGATTACCCCTGAAGAGAAGGATCGTCGGAGAAGATTCAAGCTCTGTTTTTATTAGGGAGAGAAGGGACATTTAGCACTCAGGTGTCCATTAAAAAGGACAGGCTCAGCAGAGGAAGGGAGTTTTCTACTGAGCCGAAGTCAGCTAACTGTCTCCTCCTTCTTGTTTCCTGCCCATTTTCGAACCTCTTCCATGTCTCTCCAGGGGGCCGTGTTTATTAATTCAGGAGCAGATACTGAATTCATGGATGAAGCATTCGCCATTAAAAACAACATAAAGCTCATTCCGTCAGCTGACACACGTAAAGTGCTAGCACTGGATGGTCACAGCATGAACAATTCACACCTCAGGGCGACGGAAATTACCTTAACAGTTGGAGGTAATCATCAAGAGAATGTAACCTTCATGATCATAAATTCACCTGAACTTCCTGTTGTCCTAGGGGCCCCCTGGTTGCAGAAACACAACCCTCACATTGACTGGAAAAAGAAAGAAATTCTGGGTTGGTCTGAGTCATGCTCCACTGCCTGCCTTTTGTCTGCTATTACGGAGGTCAGCGTGGAGAATGAGGTCAAGGAGACCCATCCGAATTTATCCAAGGTACCTCAAGAAGACCATGATCTAAAAGAAGTATTTAATAAGATTAAGACCAAGAACGCTCTGGCTCATGCTGTTCAGTCGGCTCATCGTGACTGTGATCTGCTCAGAGAGCAGTATGAGGAGGAGCAGGAGGCCAAACCTGAGCTGCAGCGTGCTATGTCCAAGGCTAACAGCGAGGTGGCTCAGTGGAGAACTAAGTATGAAGAGAGTCAAGCCGAGCTGGAAGGAGCTCAGAAGGAGGCACGTGCTTTGAACACACAGATGTTCAAAATGAAAAACCCCTATGAAGAAGCTCTGGACCACCTGGAGACCCTGAAGAGGGAGAACAAGAACCTACAACAGGAAATAAGTGAATTGACTGAGCATATTAGTGAAACAGGAAAGACAATTCATGAACTGGAGAAGGGTAAGAAAACTGCAGAGAATGAGGTCAGGAGCAGGAACGATGCCCTAAGGTGCCAAAGAATATGGAGAAAGGCCAGGAGGTCGATGATCAGAATGTCACTGATTCAGTCAAGAACGGCCAACCTAAGTACCAGGTGGGGCAGAAAGTTTGGCTCTCCGCCAAGAACCTACCATTAAGGGTAGAATCCTGGAAGTTGGCACCCTGATTTGTTTGGACCTTTCCCAATCTCCAAGATCATCAACCCTGTCGCTGTACGACTGAAATTACCCATCTCCATGAGGATTCACCCCACGTTCCACGTTTCTCAGGTCAAGCCCTTCGTGGAGTCCCGACTTGGACTATTGTAATTCTTTACTATCAGGATGTCCACAAAATGCAGTTAAAAGCCTTCAGCTGATTCAAAATGCTGCAGCAAGAGTTCTGATGAAAATTAAAAAGAGAGATCATATTTCTCCTATTTTAGCTTCCCTTCATTGGCTCCCTGTTAAATCCAGAATAGAATTTAAAATTCTCCTCCTCACATATAAAGCCCTTAATGATCTAGCTCCATCATACATCAGAGATCTGATTGGTCCATATGTTCCTAACAGAGCACTTTGTTCTCAGACTGCAGGTTTACTGGTGGTTCCTAGAGTCTCTAGAAGTAGAATGGGAGGCAGATCCTTTAGTTATCAGGCTCCTCTCCTGTGGAACCAGCTCCCAGCTTTAGTCCGTGAGGCAGACACCCTGTTATTTCAGCTTTTAACTTTATGTTCTCTCTCTTTTGTCTTCCTAGAAGCTACACCTGGCCTGACTCTGTGTCTACCTGTGACACCTTCCTGAAGAGGGGCATCGTCCAAGCTTCTGCTGGCAACAACTTAATGCTCACCTTCTACAGATGATCCACATAGCCCTATCTATTAGTGTTTAACCCTTTCTCTCTCCTAGACATGGCTACTGACTGAGCTTCTACTGTGACTAACTCTATGTGCTCTCTTTCAGACTCTAACCTTGAAAACTGGATCAGAGTTTATCTGTTCTTTCTTTCTAGATGAAACGACTAAAGGAGCTACATCCATTAACATTTACTTTTCCTTCCCATAGAAAGTACTCCTGGATCAGTGCTTCTTTGTTCTCTTTGTGTCTCTGCTCTGTTCTCTCAAACCTCCAGTCGGTCGTGGCAGATGGCCGCTCACACTGAGCCTGGTTCTGGTTCTGCTGGAGGTTTCTTCCTGTTAAAAGGGAGTTTTTCCTCTCCACTGTCGCTACATGCATGCTCAGTATGAGGGATTGCTGCAAAGTCAACACCAGTGACTGTCCACTGTCTCTACATGCTCATCCAGGAGGAGTGAATGCTGCAAGTCACTGACTGGATGCAATCTGCTGGGTTTCCTTAGATAGAAAAACTTTTTATCCAATTTGAATAAATAACTGAATCTGACTGAACTGTTCAATGATTACGATTAATTGGAATGTATGAACCTGACTGTTGTGAAGAACCTTGAGACGACATGTGTTGTGAATTGGCGCTATAGAAATAAACTGAATTGAATTGAAATTTACTTTTATGTTTTACAGCAAATTGTTGACAGGTTGGCAGGTCAGAGACTCCACATTGATTCAGTTTTATGTTGAAAGACTTTAGGAGACAAAGCAGGATCCTGAATCCATTCACTGTAATGGAACCCTCCTCTGATTTCTTGTTCTGCGCTTGTAGACAGAAAATCAGGGTTTCTTGTTGGATTTACTCAGCCAGACACACATTTTGAGCTATCTCAGTCGGATCTTTGAAGGTGCCAGTTTGACGCTCAGCTGTAATTAGCTGTCGTCATGTGTCAGTGCCAGACGTTGTTCAGTAAAAGGAGTCTTTACTGCCAACAGATCCTGTGCAAACACCAACTATTACTTCATCTGTTTTCTGTTAAAATAGCAATATGTTGTTTGGAAAATTGTAAAACTATTAAAGCGTTGTGTGCGGTTTATTTTAATCTGTTCAGGTGAAAGGGACATATTATAGTTGCTCCAGTAATTTATTGAACGTTTACATAAGTTAAAAATGATTAACAATGAATTTTTAAGTGCTTTAGAGCTGTTATGTTTCTGCAGGAGGTCAGACTGTGAGGTTAGATGGCTGCAGTGAAGATCTGTCAACACTCTATGTTTAACTGGGTTTACAGTACAGTCATTCATAACAGAGAGAATAAGGTTGGGAACAAAACAACAGTGAGAAAATAGCTAAAAAATAAGTTTATGAGTAAATCTGTGTAGCTCTCTCCCATCCATATATTCATTATTGTCTGTCTGGTCTTACCTGAGGTGGAATTCTGGAGGTCCAGAACACAGCCATTCTCCTTATCTCCTGTAAAGGACTCCCAAGGTGTTCCCAGGCCCTAGTTGGGGCCCCTCCAGCAGGTTCTGGGTGTACCTCAGGGTCTTCTCTCAGTGCCCCAGAAAACCTACAAACTGAAATGTTTATTCGTGGTGACTGAATTTGACATTGAAGTGGGAGCTAAAGAAGGAACATGAGAAAGTTAGTGGTAGACCTCTGCAGGCATCCATCTACCAATACATTTGTTGTTCTGGGTTTTTGTTCTGTACAGGCTTGAGAGGTTCTGTACAGACTGGACTGCTCACCAATCCATCACAGGCCAAAATACAGCAAATCAGTTTAAAAAGTTGCTGGTAGAGAATGTGTAAAATAAAGTTTCCATTTCTACCCTGATCTATGGTCATGGGACAGAACCAGATCCAGAAGCTGACAAGCAGCTGAGACGAGCTTCATCTGTAGGGTGACCAGGCTCTGTTAGAGATGTGGGGAGAAGCTCTGATTAGAGCTGCTGCTCCTCCACAGCTGAGATGGTGTATGTGATCATAATGATCCTGGACATGGATTATCTCTTCATCTTGGCTCCTTTCTGCTTGGAACAGCTTCAGGAATCCTTCAGGAGGAGCTGGAGAGCCTGGCTGGGGAGAGGCAGGTCTTGGTTTCCCTCTGGACCCATTACCTCTGACCTCATATACATGGAAGACAACTGAATGACAAAAGAGCTGAAAAAACACAAATGAGATGACTTGTTGAAGAAGAGAGAAAGCTAGCCAGTAGGGGTTCAAAGTATCACGTCAGTTTTTTACAGTAAAATCACATCACAGTTACCCCAAGTTTAAACACAGCAGTGAAAGAAACACATAGCAGAGTCTTTAGGCCAGGGGTGGACATCTCCAGTCCTCCAGGGCCAGTGTCCTGCAACTTTTAGATGTGTCCTGAATGGATCAGGTTTTGCGATTTTGCCAGTTTATGTCTGTCAGAACCCGACATCCTTATAACCGTGCTTGACCCACTCTGACTTTGCATTTGAGCTACACTGTGTCAGTACCAGTCTGTGATTGGCTGCTGCTGATTGGACAACTGCCCCAGCCCCTGTGAACCAATCAGCTGTCTTTATTGTTCCACATGGCTGTATATCAATGCTGCCCACTGCTGGGCAGCTGGAAAATGACTGAGAGCCCAGCTCTGGTATTATTCAGTCTAATGTAATCCAACCCAGAGATAGGCTGTAAGGATGTACAGTGAAACAGCCTAATTAACAATGAACCACAGCCAGTGTCTGGGTGTGAAAGGACAACATTTATAGCTAATTAAACCCTAGCAGCAATCTGGATGTGTGCTCACACTCTGGATGTTGTGTGCAAAGACGTTTTTGTCATTTGGCATTTTGCAGATGCCCTTTCAGTTTTCTGCTGCTGATCCACTCGAGCCACTGTAAACATCCCTGACGGTGAGATGATATAATCAGCTGCAAAGGTACACCTCTTCATCCGACTCCCAGTGGTGCTGTCCTTCACTCGCCTCCTCTCCATCCCCACTAATTCCCTCTCAACTAGCAATTTTATAGCTCAGCGCCCGCCAAATCCTCCAATGTCACCCTACAGGTAAAAAAAAAAACACAGCTTCACTTTTCAACCTGAGAGACAATTTCTGTCTGCTCCAGACTCATTCGGCTCCACGTATATTTTCTGTTCATCTTGCTGCTGATTGTCAGGTTCTGCTTTCAGGTTTTACTCCTCCTGATAAAGGAGATTTGTTTCTGAATTGGGAGGAAATGGCTGGAATCTTATCCGCAGGCTGAAGCCTAATTTGCCTGGGAATGCAGTCATCTGTGCCTAATTGTGCTGGAATCAGAGATTTGACTGCTGTAGACAGACAAAAGCCTTGGCAGTCACCATGTAAATGATGTAAAATTACAGCTGAATGTCCACAGAAATTCAAACTAAAGCTGATTAATGGAATTAGCTTCATTGTCCCATGTCCTTCAGATGCTGTAGGTGCTTTGAGCTTAGATACATCCACCACAGAGGCCTAATGCAGATGAATACATCCCATTGATTCCTCCCACAGCCACTGTTTGTTGAATGAAATCAGGCTTTGTTCTTTTTTGTACCTCAGTGACTTCAGTTGAGCAACAATCAGAATGAACAGAAATAAAAATAAACACAATAACTTTGGACTTTTTGGAGCCTTTCCTCCAACATTGTTTAGTTTGCAGTGTTATGTCATCCCTCTGTAGATGGTTAAGGTGTCATATTAGTTGAGTGTAGTCTGTTGTATTGTTGTCTGATAACACATGATCTGTGTGATCTGAAACATTTTGGTGCCCCAAAAACGAAAAAACAGAAGAAATGTTTTATTTTACAGCACCATCATTTACTGACACTCATGTTAGAGAGGAAACTGAAAATAAAAAGCTGTAATGACCCGGCTGCACCCTGACCTTTGTTTGTACAGGCGAGTCCCATCGAGACACAACGTCTCATTTTCTAGAGAGACCTGTTCAGTCTGATGAAGCCGGTGTGTAGCCCAGCTGTCTGAAAGGGTTTCCCTTTTATTTCCTCATTTGCATTTTTAGCTATAGGCCACAGTTTGCAGAAAGGTCACAAAGGATCACAAGGATCTCGTTGTGCAAAGGTATCAGTCAGCAGGAGGATACAAAGGAATTTCTTGCCATCATAAATATATTATAACTCAGTGAAGACAGTTATCATAACCAGAGAAACAGGGATATTAGAAAAAGGGGAAATTTCTCCAAATTTTGATGAAATGACAAAACTGGAAGTGATCAGAGAGGCTCTCAGGAGGCAGACAGCAGCACTAAAAGAGGGTTATTGGGTCCAACAAGGACTTTCTGTGTTCTACATCTGACCACAGTCTCATTAGCCTAGACATGTGAAGAAGACTGTTCTGCATGTAAGAGCTTGGTGCCACAGGAAGCTTCACATGCATGCTTTTCTGCTAAACTGGTTCCAGCTCTGAACTGGTGAGATTGCTTGCTTAGAACAAATTCTTTCTATCTCTGCATTTTTTTTACATGTCCTGTTGCCACGTTTCAGGCATACCATATGGAGCACATGGTTCCCTACATGAGCCAGGGCAGTTTTGCTCTACAAAACGGCATCTCAAGTTAGAATCCCAACTGCTTGATTAAGTTTATTAATTCCAGATTCAGTCCAGTATCAGAGTAGGCAGAACAAATACATGTTATATGGACCTGTGTTTGTATGACCTTCAGCCATTTGAGTAATTGTGGTGTGTGTGTGTGTGTGTGGGTGTGTGAATAGTGACCGGTACCAATAACCTGGGTTTGAATCTTGGCAGCTGCAGAGGAAAGAACCATGTATTACCGTTGAACATGTTTGGAGCATCATGTTTAAAGCTGCTGAGGTCCGACATTTATCAGCGCAGTGATTTAAACTGAGCTCTCTGTGTCTCTTCGTTCTGCTGTTGGTTTACATGTTGAAGGTGTGTGCTTTATGTCTGTTTAGGAATCTTATTTTGAAGTACGAGAGGAAGTAGTTCTTCAGTGAAATGTTCTTTTGACGGAGTCGACTAATAAAGATTCTGACCCGGCTCAGCCTGTTACATAAACACTGAAGAAGTCTCCAGTACCTTGGCAGCATTTTGGGTTCTCGCTAGAATAAAAATACATATTTGTTGAGTGCTGTAACATCATGTTCTGGTTGGCTCATAGGAATGGGCCGGGTACTGGTACCAGGATAAACCAAAGATTTACAAGGTTACTGTTACAGAACCACTATAATTTTCATTCATTCTTTTCTATGCTACAAAGACCTGTATGGAAGCTTGGGTAAATGCTCATGTTGCTAAGCACTGCTGGACAGCTGGCTTAAAGGAAGATCCCACATTTTTTTGTCATTTACTACAAAGACTAATTTGACTGCTTCCATTTCCTTACAACTGGGTTGTGTGAAAACTAAAAGAGCCCAACTAGGAACAGGAGGTGAAAGCTTTCAACATCTATAAACTCTGCGTACATCAGCTGTACGCGATGTCCATTTAAAACTAATTCTACTGGACCCTGACCATCATGTAAGCAATGGTGAGAATGTGGCCAATCAGCACAGGGACCTGATGCAGGTGGAAATCTTGTAATATTTGCAAATATTTTAACTGACAAATTGAAGTCTTCTAAAACTGGAAATTGTTTGGTAAAACACAACATAATAGTCTTTTATTAGTTTTATTTTCTAATTTTATTTTAAGGAAACATCCAACAAATGAACAAACAAAATAGAAAATATTTGACCCAAATAATTAGGAAGATGCATATCTTTCCATTATTGAGGCAAATGTTTGAGTCCCTTTTTAAGTTTTGGATCTACAATCATTTACAGATGGGGTTTCTTCAAAAATCAGACTACTTTGCTTTATTCAAATAACACATGTTTATTCCATTGCAGGGCAAATATAAATGAGTCATAATAAATAATTTTTCCATTTTTAAATTGTCAAAAAAGGAACAGTTGTGGACCCTGAGTCCATTTAACTTGACACTTTTGGAAAATTATTTGGACACTGCTTTTAATCCAGGCATAGAGGTAATGTTGGTACTCCCCAGCAGGTTATTTTTGGAGATTTTATTCGTTCCTTTTTAACAGTTTCTTTCTTCTGGATTTGTTCTCTTTGAAGGACTTCGATTTGTAAAGTGCTCCACAGATAAAGTCAGACTGACTTATTGAATCATTTGCATAAAGGAGTATAGCAACAGAACAGAGCAGGTTGCTGCGGGCTGTAGCTTGAGATTCCTCTCCACACTCTGTAAATGCAGAGATGTTCTGTGTATTCACAATGTTCCACAGCAGAACCATTATTACCTTCAGAGAGTCTGTTTTTCAGCCTTTAGGGAGGAAAAAGGAACAAAGCAGCAATATTTGTGTGTAAAAATAAAAGATATAGAAGAATAAGGCGGCTCTTCTCAGAGCTGAAGGTCAACTTGCTGAATTCTTTACTGAAGCTTCAGGACCAGGACCTTTATTGGAAACAGTTGCTGCAAATGAATACATTTAGATCGAACACAAATTTGACAGAGACAGTTTGTAATAGACATATATTTCTCATGTTTTAGAAGCCAAACTCTTGTGCTAACCAAATAAAAAATGGAAATATACAGCTGCCTCCTCCTGTTTAGGATCAAATGTGATGCTAAGCCACTCAGACCTAGGCAGTCTCGGATGATTCTGTCAATGAGCCCCGAGGTACTGAGAAATAGTATTTCATGGGTAAACAGAAAAAGCGTATACAGATGGTGTTATTTTCTCAGCCCTCTCCAACCTGCTGTCATTGTACAAATGGCTGAGCTTCTGCTGAAATGCTGCTCAGCATTTGTCACACCATCACCAAGGTCAGAGGACCGGCTGGTCCCGGCTAACAGCTCACGGCTTCATAAATAAGCCCACTCCTCCAGTGCAGTGGATAATGTGCGCACACATACATGCGTGGGTGCAGAAAATCAGCTTATTAGCAGAGGTCTGATGAATTCAATTCAATTCAGTTTTATTTATATAGCCAATTCACAACACGTCGTCTCAAGGCACTTTACCAAAAAAGTCAACCTTATTATACAGATTTGAAGTTAAGTACATACATTCCAATTAATCCTAACTATCAAACAGTCAGATTCAGTTTATTATTAAAATTAGTTAAAAGTTTTTCTATCTAAGGAAATCCAGCAGATTCCATCCAGTCAGTGACTTGCAGCATTCACTCCTCCTGGATGAGCATGTAGAGACAGTGGACAGTCACTGGCGTTGACTTTGCAGCAATCCCTCATACTGAGCATGCATGTAGCGACAGTGGAGAGGAAAAACTCCCTTTTAACAGGAAGAAACCTCCAGCAGAACCAGAACCAGGCTCAGTGTGAGCGGCCATCTGCCACGACCGACTGGGGGTTTGAGAGAACAGAGCAGAGACACAAAGAGAACAAAGAAGCACTGATCCAGGAGTACTTTCTATGGGAAGGAAAAATAAACATTATTGGTTGTAGCTCCTTAGTGGCTTCATCTAGCAGAGAAAGACAGCTAAGCAGATGAACTCTCAACCAGTTTTCAAGGTTAGAGTCTGAAAGAGAGCACATAGAGTTAGTCACAGTAGAAGCTCAGTCAGTAGCCATGTCTAGGAGAGAGAAAGGGTTAAACACTAAAAGACAGGGCCATGTGGATCATCTGTAGAGGGTGAACATTAAGTTGTTGGTAGCAGCAGCTTTGCTGATGTCCCCCTCCAGGAAGGTGACCTTCCTGGAGGGGGACACAGGTAAAAACAGAGCCAGGCCAGGTGTAGCTTCTGGATAGAGAAAAAACAGAGACAACATAAAGTTAAAAGCTGTAATAACAGCAAATAATGCAAAATTGAAGAGTAGTATGAGAATGTAGCGGAGAGAGTGAAAGTGGTCATTATGTCCTCCAGCAGCCTAAGCCTATAGCAGCATAACTACAGAGATAGCTCAGGATAAACTAAGCCACTCTAACTATAAGCTTTATCAAAAAGGAAAGTTTTAAGCCTAGCCTTAAAAGTAGACAGGGTGTCTGCCTCACGGACTAAAACTGGGAGCTGGTTCCACAGGAGAGGAGCCTGATAACTAAAGGATCTGCCTCCCATTCTACTTCTAGAGACTCTAGGAACCACCAGTAAACCTGCAGTCTGAGAACAAAGTGCTCTGTTAGGAACATATGGACCAATCAGATCTCTGATGTATGATGGAGCTAGATCATTAAGGGCTTTATATGTGAGGAGGAGAATTTTAAATTATATTCTGGATTTAACAGGGAGCCAATGAAGGGAAGCTAAAATAGGAGAAATATGATCTCTCTTTTTAATTTTTATCAGAACTCTTGCTGCAGCATTTTGAATCAGCTGAAGGCTTTTAACTGCATTTTGTGGACATCCTGATAGTAAAGAATTACAATAGTCCAGCCTTGAAGTAACAAATGCATGGACTAGTTTTTCAGCGTCACTCCTGGACAGGATATTTCTAATTCTGGCAATGTTCTGGAGATGAAAGAAGGAAATCCTAGAAACCTGTTTAATATGGGATTTAAATGACATGTCCTAGTCAAAGTTAACACCAAGGTTTTTTACTTTATTACCGGAGGTCAATTTAATGCCATCCAGGTTAAGTGATTGACTAAGCAGTTTCTTTTTTAAAGACTCCGGTCCAAAGACGACAACTTCTGTCTTGTCTGAATTTAGAAGCAAAAAATTTAAAGTCATCCAAGTTTTTATATCTTCAAGACATGCTTGTAGTCTATCTAACTGGTTGGGTTCATCAGGATTTATGGATAAGTAAAGCTGAGTATCATCAGCGTAACAGTGAAAATTTATCCTATGCTGCCTGATAATTTGACCTATTGGAAGCATATATATAGTAAAGAGAATTGGCCCAAGTACTGAACCCTGTGGTACTCCACAATTAACCCTGGAGTTTAAAGATGATTTATCATTTACATGAACAAACTGGAATCTGTCAGACAGATAAGATTTAAACCAGCCTAGCGCTGTTCCCCTGATACCTACAGCATATTCCAGCCTTTCTAAGAGAATATTATGGTCGACTGGATCAAATGCAGCACTGAGATCTAACAGAACCAGAACAGACACAAGTCCATTATCTGAGGCCATAAGAATATCATTAGTGACTTTCAGCAGAGCTGTTTCAGTGCTATGATGAGCTCTGAAACCTGACTGAAACTCTTCAAACAGATCATTGCTGTATAAATGTTCACACATTTGATTAGCAACTATTTTCTCAAGAATTTTAGATAAGAATGGAAGATTGGATATAGGTCTGTAATTTATTAAATCATCTCGATCAAGCGAAGGTTTCTTAAGTAAAGGTTTAATTACAGCTACCTTAAAAGCCTGTGGTTCTGATCCATTTACTAAAGATAGATTAATCATATCTAAAATGGGGCTGGTAATCAGAGGGAACACTTCCTTAAATAATTTGGTTGGGATTGGGTCTAACATACAAGTTGAAGGTTTAGATGAAGCTCATATTTCTGATAACTCAGGAAGCTTCACAGGATCAAAACAGTCCAAACACAGATCAGGTTCTACAGTTATTTCCAATGTTGTCTCACTTGCTGAGGATGAAGTAATCATCTTCAGGAGTATGTCAAAGATTTTATTTTTAATATAATCAATTTTATTTAAGAAGAATCCCATAAAGTCATGACTGCTAAGAGCTAAGGGAATGGATGGTTCAACAGAGCTATGACTCTGTGTAAGTTTAACAACTGTACTAAAGAGAAACCTAGGATTATTCTTGTTCTCTTCTATTAATGATGAGAAATAAGCTGTTCTAGCTTGGTGAAGTGTCTTTTTATACAACAGTGAGTTATTTTTCCAGATTAAATAGGAATCCTCTAGGTGTGTACAGCGCCATTTTCTCTCCATTGTGAAGGTTTAGATGAAGCTAATATTTAATACAGTCGACCATAATATTCTCTTAAAAAGGCTGGAACATGCTGTAGGGATCAGGGGAACAGCGCTAGGCTGGTTTAAATCTTATTCACTTTCACCCTCTTCGCTACATTCTCATACTACTCTCCAATTTTGCATTATTTGCTGTTATTTCGGCTTTTAACTTTATGTTCTCTCTTTTCTCTTCCTAGAAGCTACACCTGGCCTGGCTCTGTGTCTACCTGCGACACCTTTCTAGAGAGGGGCATCGTCCAAGCTTCTGCTGGCAACAACTTAATGCTCACCTTCTACAGATGATCCACTTGGCCCTGTCTTTCAGGGTCGATATCTGTTCTATCTTTCTAGATGAAACGACTGAAGGAGCTACATCCATTAACATTTACTTTTCCTTCCCATAGAAAGTACTCCTGGATCAGTGCTTCTTTGTTCTCTTTGTGTCTCTGCTCTGTTCTCTCAAACCTCCAGTGGGTCGTGGCAGATGGCCGCTCACACTGAGCCTGGTTCTGGTTCTGCTGGAGGTTTCTTCCTGTTAAAAGGGAGTTTTTCCTCTCCACTGTCGCTACATGCATGCTCAGTATGAGGGATTGCTGCAAAGTCAACACCAGTGACTGTCCACTGTCTCTACATGCTCATCCAGGAGGAGTGAATGCTGCAAGTCACTGACTGGATGCAATCTGCTGGGTTTCCTTAGATAGAAAAACTTTTTATCCAATTTGAATAAATAACTGAATCTGACTGAACTGTTCAATGGTTAGGATTAATTGGAATGTATGAACCTGACTGTTGTGAAGAACCTTGAGACGACATGTGTTGTGAATTGGTGCTATATAAATAAACTGAATTGAATTGAATTAACCGACATATACCGCAATGAACTTTAAGCTCGAGATGGTCAGATGTTTATAAAATATGAAAAAAACAAGACTGTGACAACACAGCAAAATGTAACGTACTGTCTTCACCTAGCAGCACTCTGCACATTTTCCAGCCTTCCTTCCAACACAAGGCACACAATAAGGATGAGGACCACCGAGGAGAGTTATGGAAGCAGTGGAGAAGGATATTCAGAGGGTTGCTGTGAAAGAAGATGATTGTAGGTATTTGGTTAATGCATGAAAAAGATAAGGTGGTTTTGGGATGCCCAGCGTTGTCTTGTGGATGGAGCAACAGACGTGATGTCTGTTCTGTAGATTTGGGTGCTTCTATATGTTGGAAGTGTAAATATATTTTCATTTTCAGATAAGTCTGGGCTCAGATGTCCTCAGGCTGCTGCAGTTTTTATATCAGTACTGATTAAAAGCTGGCTTCTTACCTCAGATACATTTCCACTGAGGATGGGAACATCTTCCCATCTGCAGCTTTAATAATCCTCTGAAGTCCGTCCCTGCAGGAAAACAAATATTTAAAGAAAAACTGATGATTTAGTCTTGACAACTGCCCTGTGACCAACATAGTTCCTGCTGGATTTCATACATAGAATAACATCATCAGCGGTGTTTTTACAGCTTTGCCCTTTATTCAACCCTAACGCCTGACGTGGCCCAGTGTTTCCTGCAGTCCGCTCCATCTGATGAATAATTGACCGTATTGATCGCGTGTGATGGCAATTGTTCCAGAGAGAGACAGATAGAGTTACAATCTGTGTTGGTTTAATTAAAAGATGAATCTGACTGTCGTCTCAACATGTAAATAATAAATGATGGATGTAAAATAGGAGCCACATATTTGTGGACATGAGTGGGAGGAGAGAATTAAAATGTTTTCTGATGATCTTCCTTATTCCAGTCAGCATTTTAAAAGCCTTATTTATCTTAGAGGGGTTAGAAACAAACCAGGAGGGACAATAATTTCATGTGCTCGGCACACTTACAGTGCATTAAAAATAATTTGCTGTTTTCTACAGATTTATGTATTTTTTATCTTCTCTAGTAATGGTATAATTGTATTATCCTAAAAGTTGTGTTAAGCACACCAGAAGGGAATTTCCAGATGTATAATACTAGTATGATTATATTTATTGAGTTTCTTCCATAGCTCTAAGCATAAATTGTGCATGTGTACCGGCCCACCTGTGTTTCCTGCTGGTGTATCAGACCAGCTTCTGCAGCGAACCTAGTTTGGATCATTTCCAGCTGGTAGCAAACTGGGAGTGTTGATGTGAACATTGGAGCTGCCACCTTTGGGAATGAAGCTTGTTTCTGTCCATGTGTTGTCAAGGTGACCAACTAAAGATCATTGTACTGCTTACAGCAGTGTTGATAAAGCACTGGTTCACACCTTCAGTTTAGGAGCCTGAATGAGTCAAAGGTCAGGGGTCAACAAACAAAAACTATTAAAATGGTCTGATACCGGACTTGAAGTCTACCAAAAAACTGCATCAATAACATTTTACCTTGATGGACTCAGGAGGTCAAAGACTCAAAAATCTTAGTTTTCATTACTATTTGGTAAATACATGAAAACTACGAGTTCCCACTATTTGTCATCAATAAAACTCATGAACCAACAGCATGACGTGTAATGTGTTAAATATCGGAGGAAGGTTAGAGATTTCTGTTGTGGTGGATACAGTAAATGAGGATAACCATGTGGTCCTTTCATTCATTTCAGAACATGTTTAGTCTTTTGTTTCATTGTCCTTAAAAGAGACATCAGAAGAAACAATGAAGGACATCTGTATTGGTCAGGAAAAACCTGGTCGTGCATTGTGCAAAATTAAAAAACATTTATAAAACGTGGTCCAGTCGAAAACAAAGATTAAGAGAGGCAGGGCAACACAAGGGTAACTCCAACTAAAAGAAAAACTATTTTTGGTGAACCCAACAGAAAAGAAACAGTATTATGAAGTAACATGACCCAAAACAGAGAACGGCGTTACACAGAGGAACAAAAGGTCTGTGACACCCTGATAAAGGGAGCAGATTTTAAAGAAGGAGCTCATATATTCACTCCTATTTGTGAAATCAAATGGCTAATTAAAGAGCTAATTATGCTCATACTGAAATTTGTATTTGGCTGTAACTATTAGACAAATGCAGTCATATAAAGTAATAATTTCACACAGAAAAACTGCAGTTTTTGTCCTACATTTACTTTGAGCTCAAAAAGAAACAGTTTTCTTTATTATGACGCTCAGCCTGTCAGGAGTTTATTTATTACGGCTGTTTTCTCTCGCTGCTACAGACTCGCTGTTTTATGGGGAGTAATGAACACATTTGCAAAATGAATGACAAGCTGACTGAAAGTCAAAGAAAAAACCTGCAGCGAAACAAATAGAATTGGGATGAAGCACCCAGGTAAAGCACTTATTACAGTGAGGAACATTGATATTGATGTTCTTGTGGAGGTGGTCAAAAAAACTGCTGCAGTGTGACTTCTCATTAATCTAATGTTTTTCGTCGTACTCGTACTCGTCATCTTCCGCTTTATCCGGGACCGGGTCGCGGGGGCAGCAGACTCAGCAGAGACGCCCAGATGTCCCTCTCTCCAGACACCTCCTCCAGCTCCTCCAGGGGGAGCCCAAGGCGTTCCCAGGCCAGCCGAGAGACATAGTCCCTCCAGCGTCCCCTGGGCCGTCCCCTGGTCCTCCTCCCGGTGGGACGTGCCTGGAACACCTCCCGAGGAAGGCATCCAGGAGGCGTCCGGTATAGATGCCAGAGCCACCTCAACTGGCTCCTTTTGATGTGGAGGAGCAGCGGCTCTACTCCAAGCCCCTCCTGGATGGCCGAGCTCCTCACCCTATCTCTAAGGGAGTGCCCGGCCACCCTACAGACGAAGCTCATTCTTCCCTCACTCCCCTCACTTGTGAACTCTGGTTCACGAGTGAGGGGAGTGGTGGCTGGTTTTAGTAAGCAGTGCTCTGTAGCGACGACCTGAAGGTAAAACTCTAAACAGTTTATGTGCAGGGTGTGTGGGGTGTGCAGAAATTTTAGCAGCTCTTTTCCTGACCCTTGACCTGAATAAGTCCTAGATGGAGGGAAGGTCAGTCCTGATTATTCATTGCAGTCTGGACCTGTCCTGTTTTGTGGATGAGCCAAACCACACTGAGATGGATGAAGACAGGACACACTGAATGATGGCAGTGGAGAAGATGACCCGCAGCTCCTGTGGAAGGTTGAACTTCTTGAGTTGCCCTAAGGAAGTGCAGGGGTTGGACAATGAAACTGAAACACCTGGTTTTAGACCACAATAATTTATTAGTATGGTGTCGGGCCTCCTTTTGCGGCCAATACAGCGTCAATTCGTCTTGGGAATGACATATACAAGTCCTGCACAGTGGTCAGAGGGATTTTAAGCCATTCTTCTTGCAGGATAGTGGCCAGGTCACTACGTGATACTGGTGGAGGAAAACGTTTCCTGACTCGCTCCTCCAAAACACCCCAAAGTGGCTCAATAATATTTAGATCTGGTGACTGTGCAGGCCATGGGAGATGTTCAACTTCACTTTCATGTTCATCAAACCAATCTTTCACCAGTCTTGCTGTGTGTATTGGTGCATTGTCATCCTGATACACGGCACCGCCTTCAGGATACAATGTTTGAACCATTGGATGCACATGGTCCTCAAGAATGGTTCGGTAGTCCTTGGCAGTGACGCGCCCATCTAGCACAAGTATTGGACCAAGGGAATGCCATGATATGGCAGCCCAAACCATCACTGATCCACCCCCATGCTTCACTCTGGGCATGCAACAGTCTGGGTGGTACGCTTCTTTGGGGCTTCTCCACACTGTAACTCTCCTGGATGTGGGGAAAACAGTAAAGGTGGACTCATCAGAGAACAATACATGTTTCACATTGTCCACAACACAAGATTTGCGCTCCTTGCACCATTGAAACCGACGTTTGGCATTGGCATGAGTGACCAAAGGTTTGGCTATAGCAGCCCGGCTATATTGACCCTGTGGAGCTCCTGACGGACAGTTCTGGTGGAAACAGGAGAGTTGAGGTGCACATTTAATTCTGCCGTGATTTGGGCAGCCGTGGTTTTATGTTTTTTGGATACAATCCGGGTTAGCACCAGAACATCCCTTTCAGACAGCTTCCTCTTGCGTCCACAGTTAATCCTGTTGGATGTGGTTCGTCCTTCTTGGTGGTATGCTGACATTACCCTGGATACCGTGGCTCTTGATACATCACAAAGATTTGCTGTCTTGGTCACAGATGCGCCAGCAAGACGCGCACCAACAATTTGTCCTCTTTTGAACTCTGGTATGTCACCCATAATGTTGTGTGCATTTCAATATTTTGAGCAAAACTGTGCTCTTACCCTGCTAATTGAACCTTCACACTCTGCTCTTACTGGTGCAATGTGTAATCAATGAAGACTGGCTACCAGGCTGGTCCAATTTAGCAATGAAACCTCCCACACTAAAATGACAGGTTTCAGCTTCATTGTCCAACCCCTCCCTGTACAGTCTCTGCTGGGCCTTCTTCTGAACAGTGTCTATGTGTGAAGACCATCTCAGGTCCTCAGAGATGGTGGTCTCTAGGAACCTGAAGTGGTCCGCAGCTGACACGGTGTTGTTGAGGATGGTGAGGGGGGTGTATGGGGACGTATCTCCGAATGTCCACTACCATTTCCACAGTCTTGAGTGGATTGAGTTCCAGGTAGTTCTGACAACACCAGTGTATCAGCCGATCCACCTCCTGTCTGTATGCAGACTCATCACCGTCCTGGATCAGACCAATGACAGTGGTGTCATCTGCAAACTTAAGGAGTTTCACGGACGAGTCCACTGAGGTGCAGTCATTTGTGTACAGAGAGAAGAGGAGTGGGGATAGAACACACCCCTGGGGGGCACCAGTACTTATTGATCTGGATCAGGAGAAGATGCTCCTCAGTCTCATCTGCTGCTGTCGGTCCTTCAGGAAGATGTTGATCCACTGACAGGTGGAGGCTGGGACGTTGAGCTGGGTGAGCTTCTGGTGGAGGATGTCTGGTATGATGGTGTTGAAGGCCGAGCTGAAGTCTACAAACAGGATCCTGGCGTACGTCCCTGGGTGGTCGAGGTGTTGCAGGATGAAGTGTAGACCTAAGTTAACAGCATCATGTGCCGACCTGTTTGCTCGGTAAGCAAACTGCAGGAGGTCCAGCAGGGGGCCTGTGATGTCTTTCAGGTGCTTCAACACCAGCCGCTCAAAGGATTTCATGATCACAGACGTCAGGGCTACAGGCCTGTAGTCATTTAATCCTAGGATGGTGGGTTTCTTGGGAACCGGGTTGATGGTGGATCATTTGAGGCAGGAGGGGACCTCACATTTCTCCAGTGACTTGTTGAAGATCCTTGTGAAGATCGGAGCGAGTCGATTTGATCAGGCTTTCAGGCAAGATGGGGAGACGTTATCAGGTCCTCCAGCTTTCTTTGTTTTCATGCGCTGAAAGAGCCTATTTACATCTTCCTCGGAGATCTTTAGTGCAGGCAGAGGATCTGATGGTAGGGGGTTGGTTGTTTTACGGTCAGATTTATTCCTGAATGGGATGTGGAGGAGATGGTTTGAGGTGTGAATGGCTTCTTGTCATGTCTGCAGTAGAAGCCATTCAGACGGTTGGCCAGGAGACGACTCTGTTCAGGATGGGTGGGGGGGCTCCTATAGGCAGTCAGGTGTCTCAGACCAGTCCATACAGCTGAAGTGTCACCAGTAGAAAGGCTGTTCTTTAGCTGTAATCAACTGTACTTCTTGTTATGTTTTCTCTGGTTTTTACCGTTGTGTCTCTGTTGTGTTAGCTGTTATGTAAGTGTGTTCAGAATTTCACTGCGTATCATAGTAAATAGTATTTTACAGTAAGAGTAGTAAACATTAGCCAAAACAACAACGGATGCAAACACAAAATGCTAATGTTAGTGTCAGAATGCTAGCATGATTTAGCTAAAATCAGGGTTTGATTGGATTGAAGTAAACTGGGTTTGCTTGGACACATATTAAACATATATGTTATGATTCTGGTACATCTGCTCTACCCTGTCTCCCTGGCTGCAATCAGCAGATTAGATGCACCTGGTGGCTGCTGCAGTGTAGTGCAATCTATGGCATGCCAAGCGCCAGTGTCTTCCCTGATATATACTGACTCTGACAAGCAGACGGTGCCAGATTTTTGAAAGCCATTGTGTGAGTAGATATCCAGCGTTCCTTCCTGTCTGATTATTGTTCTTGACCTTGCCTTGCCTTTTGGATTTATGCCTCTGCCTGCTCCCTGTTGGACTTTTTGGATTTTGGTTGTCGACCTTGTTTCCTGCATCTGGTTTATGCCTCTGCCTGCCCCTTGCCTGACGTCTCTTGTTCCGATCATTGACCCTGTTTCTGTCCTTGGATTATTGAGCCAGCCTAGCCCTCAGATTATTCAGCCTGGAGTCACTTCTTACCTGTGCTGTGGAGATCACCGCCTGCCGCCCACTGAGGTTTCCCCTCTGGGTTTCAAGTTCCACTCAAGACAAAAGCAGGTTAGTGACTTTTCTGATCCCTGCAAAATCTGGAGAGACTACAAGTCACTAATCCCTCTTTCTGCCTCAGTGATTCTTGGAAGCTGTGAGGAGTGTTACCTGTGTGACATTTTCCTGTGGCTGAATAAACCTTTTAAACTTTCAGTACTGTGTCTGGCTGAATCTTGGGTCCACCTTTTTCTGATTCATAGCAATATATGACTCAAAATGTGTCTTAAATACATTTTATTGCAATAAAGTGATACTTTGAAAAGTGTTACTTAAACAAATTACTGAACGTTAGCATTAGCATGTTAGCTATAGTAAAGTCCTACAGCTCTGAGCCTTTTTCATGTTTAGACCACAGAAAATGTCTATAAACAGAAATAAAAGTTTAAACCTTTGAGACGTTTGTCTCTCCACCTGCCCAGACATGATTTGGAAAATGTGTCCAAACTTTATTTAAAAGTTAAATGGCCTGGTTATTATAATGTGAAACATTTCAGAACCATAGAGATGACTTTCTGTCCAGGCATTTGCTCATAGCCTTTAAGGGGTACCAAAGGTAGGGTGACCAGACGTCCCCGATTTCCGGGGACAGTCCTCGTTTTGGACGACGTGTCCCCGGGTAAAGCTGAACCTGGAAACATCCCCAATTTCTGTGTTTATATATATATATATATACTGTATATATTAATGTTTTTCTCCACATAATTTAGTTTTTATATAATTTTGATGTTCTTTCTGTTTTAACTAAGGAACGTTTGTGAAGTAAGGAAGAACAGAGGAAGGCCGTTAGTCTGCCTGGTTCTCTCTTACCCAGCCAGTCCTCCCAGTCAGACTGAAACCATGTAGCTGGCTTAACTGTGATGCAACAGAACCTTCTAGGTACTGCCCTTTAAACCATAAGTCTGCTGTTTCAGCTGGTTTCCACCTCAGAAGAGAACTAAAGTGATCCACTGATGCTTATTTATTGCCACCAACAGGATGGAAATCAGGCATCTGTACATTATGGGATGTCTTGTGTTACATTTCAGAATAAACCATTGACATTGGCCCACCTCCCTTCTGTATAACAGAAGTTGGCCAGTAATCTCTTGTAGGGGTTTATGGATAACTGAGACTGGAAACAGCTGCAGAGTGGAGAAATTTATTACAGGAGGTGGACTTCATTCACCTTATCAGAGGCAGCAGATGTGGTGGAAGACTCTCTAATTCCAGGATTCACAGATAGATGTCACTAACCCATCTGGATAGCTATTTCACTCTAGATAATATCACACACAGTGAACTCAATGGTCACTCAGATTGCTGGAACCAAACCTGAGTCTTTCAGATGGTGGACCCCTCGGTCTGAGGATCATAACCACCGAGAGGCAGAAAGAAATGTTTCATCAACAGTATGGCACATGTTGACACCATTTATAAAAACATTTGTTTTTACTTGCAAAACTTTTATTTACATGTCTAAAATTGTTTGTTTTAACATAATCATTTTATAAATTACTGACATTTACTTTCCATTTTTAGTTAAATGGAGAAACTGCTCGCCTTCTCTCCAACTGCAGCATATTCACTGACAGGCAGCTTTATGCAGATCAATGACTCCAGTTTGTTTGGTTCGAACTGCACAAACGTTTTAATCAATAGAGCCAATAGAATAAGACTAGACCAACCTCACTGTCAGTCCCACCAAACAGAGTGAGTTTTACCTTCATCGAATCAAGACGTTCTATCCTGAACCAGGAAGCAGGAAATGTGCTACACCGCTTGTAAAGCACACTGGGAGATGTAGTTGTCCTGTAAATGCGGTTCAATGCCGACGGATTTAGGGTTTGGGGAAGAAAAAGATGAAGGTAAGAAGAGTTTTAGATTATTATTTTTCTTTCATGAGTGATAAGTCTGGGCTTCTTTTGCTGCTGGTTTGGTAAATCCTGGGCGGATTGCGACAAAACTTATATTTTCGGAATCTGTGAGGTCTATGCTGTCTGCAGATGCTGTTTGTGTGTGTAAAAGCTACTGGGGGGGCAGCTGAGATGGAGATTTGCAGTGACGGTGTTTTGTGGAGGTTGTTCACTTTCTAATTCAGCTGTTTGTGGTTTTAACTGTGTTTGGTGTTCGTAGAAATGGTTTCCATCAGCTTATAGCCAAGAGTCTGACGTCTTAGAGGATAACACACGTCTATGTTTATCTAAGGGAACGTAGAGCAATGAACGTAGAAACCATGATTTGTTCAGGTTTTTGAAACGATGATCAGTTTGTACTTTTGAAAGTACAGGTGGCATTTTATTAGTATACTCTTTGGGTTCTCTTTGACCTTTTGGTTCCTCTCTGGGGACACAAGGGGCCAGGTTTGTATGCCACAGATTGCCACTCTGGGTTCCTGAGAAAGACCCTTAGCCCCAGAATGCTCCCCAGGCGCCGCACAATGGCAGCCCACTGCTCCTTATAAGGGATGGGTTAAATGCAGGAGACAAATTTCGTTGTAATGTACATGTGCAATGACCAATAAAGATTATTTTAGTCCAGAACTCCTATATGAGCATCCAGGGGGAACTGTAAAGTGGATTTATGTAAAACCTCTGTGGGACAAGCTGGCTTCTCTGTATTAGGGGTCACCATGTGGACCTTCTGACCTGAAGAACTAGCAGCTTAAGCAGTTTTCTGCAGGACCAGTTATGTAATTATAAATAATCTTTGTTTGTAGAACTATACAGTCTCTGATTCTTACTCATTGTTTTGTTTTTTAACGTTTTATGTTTAGCATCTTCACACAGAACACTGGTAGCTCCATGAGGACAATAAATGAGACGAGAAGTCACCAGATTTCAGGACCAGAATCTGTGTGAGCGGTTTACTGTTGCTTTTCAATTTTGTCATGAGTCCAGTGGGTTCGTACAAATGGACATGTCTTTCAGTTCAGGGTCACCACAGGGTTGTGTCCTGTCCTCCCTTGCTTTTTATAATATAGACAGAGCAGGAGAACGTCTCAGGATAGCAGCTACAGTGCCTTGCGAAGGTACTCGGTCCCCTTGAACTTTTCAACCTCTTGCCACATTTCAAGCTTCAAACATAAAGATATAAAATTCTATTTTTTTGTGAAGAATCAACAACAAGTGGGACACAATCATGAAGTGGAATGAAGTTTATTGGATGTGTCAAACCTTTTTAACATATACAAAACTGAAAAGTGGGGTATTCAATATTATTCAGCCCCCTTGCGTTAATACTTTGTAGCGCCACCCTTTGCTGCAATTACAGCTGCAAGTCTCTTGGGGTTTGTTTCTATCAGTTTTCACATCGAGAGACGGAAATTCTTGCCCATTCTTCCTTGAAAAACAGCTGGAGTTCAGTGAGGTTGGATGGAGAGCGTTCGTGAACCTGTATTTGGACCCATCCATCTTCCCATCAATTTTGACCATCTTCTCTGTCTCTGCTGATGAAAAGCAGGCCCAAACCATGATGCTGCCACCACCATGTTTGACAGTGGGGATGGTGTGTTCAGGGTGATGAGCTGTGTTGTTTTTACACCAAACATATCGTTTTACATTGTGGCCAAACAGTTTGATTTTGGTTTCATCTGACCAGAGCACCTTCTTCCACATGTTTGGTGTGTCTCCCAGGTGGCTTGTGGCAAACTTTAAATGAGACTTTTTATGGATATCTTTGAGAAATGGCTTTCTTCTTGCCACTCTTCCATAAAGGCCAGATTTGTGCAGTGTACGACTGATTGTTGTCCTATGGACAGACTCTCTCACCTCAGCTGTAGATCTCTGCAGTTCATCCAGAGTGATCATGGGCCTCTTGGCTGCATCTCTGATTAGTCTTCTCCTTGTTCCAGATGAAAGTTTAGAGAGACGGCCGGGTCTTGGTAGATTTGCAGTGGTCTGATACTCCTTCCATTTCAATATGATTGCTTGCACAGAGCTCCTTGGGATGTTTAAAGCTTGGGAAATCTTTTTGTATCCAAATCCAGCTTTAAACATCTCCACAACAGTATCTTGGACCTGCCTGGTGTGTTCCTTGGTCTTCATGATGCTCTCTGTGCTTTGAACAGAACCCTGAGACTATCACAGAGCAGGTGCATTTATACGGAGACTTGATTACACACAGGTGGATTATATTTATCATCATCAGTCATTTGGGACAACATTGGATCATTCAGAGATCCTCACTGAACTTCTGGAGTGAATTTGCAGCACTGAAAGTAAAGGGGCTGAATAATATTGCACGCCCCACTTTTCAGTTTTTTATTTGTTAAAAAAGTTTGACACATCCAATAAATTTCATTCCACTTCATGATTGTGTCTCACTTGTTGTTGATTCTTCACAAAATATTAGAATTTTATATCTTTATGTTTGAAGCCTGAAATGTGGCAAGAGGTTGACCAGTTCAAGGGGGCAGAGTACTTTCGCAAGGCACTGTATATTGTAAAATGTTCTGATGACTCAGTCCTCCTGTCCATTCTTCAGGGTTCTGGATCAGGTCATACCTGTCAAAAAGAAAGGAGCTTTTTATTGATTTTAGACAGAGTCACAGAGTACCAGAACCAAACAGCTTTCACAGTGAGATCGTGGACTCCCATCTTGGTTCTGTTTGTTTCTCAGTTAAAGTTTGATGCAAACCCAGGTCTGGTTGTCAAGAGGAGCCGACAGAGGATCTGTTTAATGCTGAGACTAAACTCTTTCAATGTTTATAAAACGGTTCTACTTCATTTTGATCAATATATCCTTTTTATTTACCTGTTGGTCTACTGGGACAGAAACAGCATCAATACTTCTGTGAGTTCTTTGCACCAAGGTTACTGAAGTTGAGAACGATCAGCCAGTCGGACCACCTCCATTTACCAGGATTTCTACTATTGCCTTCAGGTTGACGTCATATTGGACCCAAGTCCAGAACTAATAACCACCCTTAGTCCTTTATTCCCTCTGCTACTTGGCTGTTGAATACCTAAATGTTTCTGCTGTCTGTGTTTGTCTTCTGTTGTACTTCTGATGCATATTTATTGAATTAATCACGGATTTTGGTGGGTGGATGCATGTTACAGGTGAATGGATGGGCTGGTAGGATACCTGTAAAACCAGCCTTTACTAAAATGACCAACCAGTGAAGTTTAACGAATGAATAGAACATAGGACTTCCCAGATATCTCGGAAAGACACCAATGATAGCAACAACATGTCCATTTTAATCCGATTTTAATTCACTGACCTCAATCTGGAATTAATATTCATGAAAATCAGCTTTTTATGTGCAGTACTATATTATGGTATTCGATTACTACTGTGAATAGGAAGTCAGAATAAATTAACATGAGAATCATCCCATTAATCAGCGGTGTGTTAATGATCAGTTCATAAGGAGAAACAGCAGTTTGTTGAATATTGTTCATTCATTTGTGCAATAAATCATTGTGATTGGTACATTAGTCAGGATTACTGTAAAACAGGATGTCTTTGTATTTTTCAAACATTTCATTAGTCTTTCATTTAACTAAGATGATCCTGTTATGGTTGAGTAAAGTGAATTCTGACATGTTTAATGGACTTTTTCTGACCCGTTTTCCTTCTCTGTCTCTGTCTGCAGGACCTGGGCGGGGTTAGTCCTCCTCAGAGGAACTGGAAGGGCATCGCCATTGCTCTGCTGGTCATCCTGGTGGTCTGCTCCCTGATCACCATGTCTGTCATCCTCCTCACACCAGGTAACATTTGGACTTGGTTCTTTCAGTCTGTTCTGGTTCTTTTAAAGACCTACCCATCCTGACATGAATGGTTTTTATAGGTTGTACATAAATATTGTTCTGTATGATTGGATGCATTTCTAAGAATGTTGGAACATTAAATCACTGCTTCATTTTATCTCAGCATGTTGGTTTACTTTTGCCCCGTTTACTGATCTGTTTTAATCCATTCAACCAAACAAGAGAAACATTCAATAAAAACTGTTCAGTTTGTTTTCACTGGACCATTTCATTAATGCAGAGATCTCGATTCTTTTCTGGTTCTGTTTAGGTTTGTAGCTCACAGTAGTTATATATGTTTCAGTGTCGGGAAGTCCAGAAATACATCCTGTTGCTAAAAGTATTGGGTCACCTTCCAGTGATTGGATCCAGGTGTTCCTGTCACTTCCATGTTCACAGGTAAATAAAATCCAGAACCTCGGTATGCAGTCTGCTTCTACTAACAGTGGTGAAAGAATGGGTCACTCTCGGAAGCCCAGTGAACTCCACCGTGATACCATGATAGGATGCCACCTGTGCAATAGGTCCAATCATAAAATATTATCACTGTTAAATATACCACAGTCAGCTGTTAGTGGGATTTTAATGAACTGGAACTGGAAAATCTTTGAGTGGGGTCAGAGGTCACCAACTTTCTTCAAAGTTAGCACCTACCAACCCCCAAACTTCATGTGGCCTTTGATTAGTTTAGGAACAGTTTGTAAAGGTTTCCGTGGCCAAGCAGCTACATCAAAGACGAGGTCAAAGCATTAGATTCAGTGGTTTGAAGCACATCGCTATGGACTCTAAATCAGTGGAGACGTATTCTCTGGAGTGATGAATCATGCCTCTCTGTCTGGGAATCCAAAGAACCAGTCTGGGTTTGGCAGTTCCCAGGAGAACATTGCTTCCCTGATGGCCTTGTGTCAAGTGGAAAGCTTGGTGGAGAAAGGATAATGGTGTGGAGATATTTGTTGAGTTGAGCTTGGACCCTTTGTTCCAATGAAAGGAACTGTGAATGCTTCAGCAATTCAAGGATGTGATGGATAATTTCATGTTCCTGACTCTGTGGGAACAGTTTGGGGACAATCCCTTCCGGTTCCAACATGACTGTGCACCACTGTACAAAGCAATGACATTTGGTGTGGAAGAACTTCAGTGGTCTGTGCACAGTCCTGACCTCAAACCTGATAGAACAACTAAGGGATGTATTATATCACAGACTGTGATGCAGGCCTTCTCGTCCAACATCAGTGTCTGACCTCACCAATGCTCTCCTGGAAGAATGGTCAGATATGTTCAGAAGCACCCTCCTAAGTCTCATGGAAAGCCTTCCCAGAAGAGTTAGAGCTGCAACATCGATGAAACCCTATGAATTATGGATGGGATGTTTCTCAGGTTCATGTAAAGAAAGACAACTGAATACTTTTGCAAATATATTGTGTAAATAAAGGCATAAAGTGAAGAGTTGTGAGACAAATATAGTCTGAGTGCAGTAGTTTGGAGACCTAATAAACCAGCACCCTTCTCTGTCCTCTGGTTAGTCTTCCAGTTTTTTACCACAGTAGCAAATTTCCACTTCCACACATTTTCCAGCAGCTTTCAGGTAGTTTCTGCTGCTGGGTTTTGAATAGGCTTGTATCAGAACATTTCTGCTAACAGAATGTGTCATCACAGTGCTTAATATTAGCTCACCATGCAGTGGTTCTGCAAGTCTGACACTTCACCACATTATCAGTCCATGTCTGCAAGAACAGACATTTGTTCTGTCTTCCAGAGCTGCAAGAAAAATGCAAAATGACCTCCTTATGTTCCTGCAGCTGTTTGGGAGTGACAGCTTGTCCTTGACTCATATTGTGGACCGAACCTTTCTCTTGTGTGGTGGATGTGCTCCAGTAGGACTGGACTTCAGTTCTTGTGAAGTATGAAACATCTTGACCAAAAAGAACTTTGTTGTTGTTCTTGCTGGCTTACAGTTGTGATGTTTATTAGCTGCAGCTATAGCTGACTTGCGTCTCAATGGGCAGGACGATTGTTTAGAGGGAGCACTTATTTATTGAAGGTGATCTGTTGATGCTTTTTACCAACAGAAGACACAAAAATATAATACAAAAAAACTTTATTGTCCTTGTGGATCCAACAGAGTATGAAAACAAGCAGTAGTAGAAGGACCCTCTAGACCAGCGGTCCCCAATGATTGTATACCCTCAGCGTGCCACCCAGTTCAGCACAGGTCTGATAATGAGCCATTTATTTGATTCAGGTTGATTCATGTTGGAGGAGGGATGCAACTAAAAGCTCTCCAGGACGCTCCAGACAACCAGAACATGACTACACCATTCAGAACATGTTAGTTGTTGGTCTTCATGATAAAACGTCTTCTTTAGGACCAGCAGAGATCTGGTGCAGAGAGCAAGGTTGTTCTTGATGATGGTGTTACTGGTAAATTAATTGGGTTTATGTCTGTCTTTAGGTTTTCAATCAAAGCCACATCTCCCTTGTTTCCTAATTTTTCATCAAACCCACACACAGGTGAGAAGAGAAATGGTGACCTATAACTAAACGGGAACCAGTTTGTTTCCATGGCAGCAGACTATCATTTGTACCTGTTAAGCTCACAGTGTAATGGGTTCTAGAGCAGGCTACGCCTGTTTCACAGAGATCATGTTGAGGAACTTCATGTCTTTGTTTCAAGCATCCTATCTTTATTCTTCTGTTACTTTATTAGTGATTTTACAGGCAGAACGCCAGAGAAGCAGTTTTACTGAGACGTAAAGGCCTCAGCCGAACTTCTCTCCGCTGGATTTAATGCTTGGTTTGACTTTCATTACCGACATAAACAAACATGCTGTGCAGAGTTATCAAGAAGAGCCAACATGGCCGACATTCAGAACGATCTGGCCCTCCTATTCTGCTCAGAACCAGCAGCTGGCCCATTTAGACGGAGCTTTCCACTGGCATTTACTGTCTAATGCTTAACACTTGATGAATAAAGATAAAACAGTTTTAGGGGCTGTGTTTTAACAGCTTAGAGATTTTACAGCCGGCTAATATTGCGCTAATGCCACAGAGAAATTATTTACAGTCATGTTTAACGGATGAGAATATTCTTGAACAGTTCATTTATTCCAGTAAGTCCATCACTGAGACACACTATACAATTAATTAAACCAAGACTGATGTTTTAAGCCTTTATTTTTGTTAATTAGGATGATTTTCTGCTTCCAGCCAATGAAAACACAGCATTTATGATCAGAATATCACATCAGACCAATAAAAAACATTTTAATGCAGAAATGTGGGCATGTTTAAAACTTGTTTAAAGGTTGTTATTTTCTAAAGGCTCTTTTAATCTGACAAATGGGCCTCATCAGAACCAGGACCCTTCTGCTTCTACATGTTTGTCTTCAACCCCCCCATCCCGATCTGTTGGGTCACTTTTTGACCTTTTTTTTAAAGGCGACATCTTCATCTCAGACAGAGATCATGCAGAATTAGCCTGCTTGGTTTTCTTGTCCTGCTGAAATTCATACCTGCTGTGTTTACAGTACAGGTATACAGCTAATGGTGAAAATAAGTACACCCATGGCTGCCATCTGTGAGACATGATGGAAAAGAATGTCTCAAAGAAAGATCATCTGTTGCAGGGCAGATATATCCACGTTATGAACACATGGAGCAGTCAGAGCAGCGACTTCATTCATTATTGTTTTTAACATCAGTTGATGGATCTAATGCTTCATTCTTCAGTTGTTCCTCAGAGTTTCCTCCTCTGCATCTTTGCTCCTGAGTTTAAAGGTGTGTGGTCATGTATGATGTGTTACATACCATATCCATGATCATTCTGCATGTGAATGTGTCTACATGGTTTGTTCTGTTGCTGGGGAGGTGGGCGGTTGTAAATCACTTTGTGTTTCATTCTGTATGAATAAAGTTTGAAGGAAAAGCTGTGAAGCTGCAGCAGCAGTCCACGTTTTTGTTTAGTTGGCAACTTTATTTTAAAGAGAAAATGCTGAAAAAATGAAACATGATTTTGTTTTTGTTTGCAGTCGACAGCCAAGCTGGAAGTGACACCAAACTGACTGTGGAGGATTTGTTCAAACCTGAGTTCAAGGTGCATGACCCAGAGGCCAAATGGATCAATGGTGAGTTCTGCACCCTGGTGTTTACTGCTTGCTGGAGTCACAGCTATAATGAAATGGACCATTTACTGGCCTTGTTTTAGTCTCAGCATTCAGTCTGAAGGCTTTGCCGCGGGTCTGTTTGATGGAGCAGTTCTTGAATTATTCCAAGAGTCGAGCAGCAGGGTCTGCTTGTCCTCGTACTGTTGCTCACATATTTGCTCAAAACGCTGCTTGACTCCTCTATGACATTAATGACAACATGTTGAGATCTGAGCACGCTTTGCAGAAGCAAACAACATGGCTGCTTTTGTTGAGCAGAGCAGGAATGACATCTCTGTTGGCTGCCCCTCCTGCTTGGTGAAAACAGCCTGCTGACGGTTCGCTGCAGAACAGGGCAGGCGTGTTTCACCCCGGCTTCACCGTGCATCTCCTTATGCAAATGTAGACGTTCACATTTATATTCCCTCCACTCATTTAAGTTGCATTGATTCCTTATTTGCCAGAGGCGGGGTTTATGTTGACTCTGGAAGACCTTGGCTGTAAATAAACAGCATCCAGTGAAGTGCGAGGGAATCAGAATTTAGTTTTACTGAAAGGCAGATAAGCAGAGCTCTGAAGGAGAAGATGGGCCAGATCGTGGCGTTTTCTCCACGCTTGTTTGTTTTGGCTTTTCCTCCTCACTGCCAGTTGACTGCATGACTCACTTTTTGCCTGAAGGCAAAGAGAGAAAGAGGGAAGGCCTTTCTGTCCATCAATATTTCATTCCTGGGTGACATTTTTCCGCTATCTTTGCAATGCCGTCTCATTCCAGAAACTGACCCGAGGCTAGACAGAGCGAGCGTCTGTGTTGTGTGATGAGGCAGTCAGAAAAGTGGGCTTTATGTGGTGTTTTGTGGATGGATGGATGGATGGGGCAAATCAACCTCAGACAAATGGGAGAAGATAAGAGACAAATGGGTGAAAGGGAAGATTGATTACTGGGATTCAGAGCAAAAATGAGATTTCTTTCTACCATAAACCAAAAGCTTTGGAGGTTTTGTCTGTGAGATATTTTTTTTGTCTGTGAAATAGAGGAGATGGAGCATCATGTGATCCACTGAATAATAAGGAGCAGACAGGATGGAGGGGCCCCAGAACATGTATAGGTGTCATTAACAGTAAAATGACAAGATACTCTGTTAGCATAAATGGCCTGCGTTTTTCTAGTGCTTGGATCAGACTGATGGAAGCGAGGCTGCCATACAATCGATGCCACCGAACCCTCTGACCATCAGCAGGCAAGGAGGGTGGAGTGTGTTGCTCAAGGACACAACGACTGAGACAGACAGAGCAGGGGTTCGAACCAGCAACCCACTGGTTACAAGATGAACTATTGTAACCGGTGGGATTCCCTTCAATAAATAAGTGCTCCCTGCCACCCATTAGCTTATTTCCTGTTTATATGGGGAAATATGAGTTTATTTCCAACAGTCAAACATCTTTTATCCAAACAGAAAAATCTGGTGAAGACGTTTAAAATGAATTCATATTTAATCTCACACCTAAAAAAAGCTTTAATCTGAGGGCATTTATTCAGGTGGAGAAGCTAATAGTTGAGACAATTACTGCCCCCCCGCTTTGGACTGAATGTAGACTCCAGATAATGAGTCGTCTCTCCAGTTCTGGAAAAAATATGAAAATCATTATTTTCATCTCAGCAACATGGTTTCACTGAACATGTTGCTTCTGGTTACATCTGCTGCTTTGGTAAAGAAACATCTTTATTCTCCATTAACAGCTTCACCAAAGCATCTTAACCCTCCACAGAACCAGGCCCACAGCATCAAACGTCTTCCACTATACTTTACAGTTTGTTTCACAGCAGATCCACCTGGAGTGTTTGTTGCTAATAAACTGATCCAATCAAAGCTCACAGGTCCAGTTAAAGTCCCAGCAGAATTATTGTTTGTGATGGTAGGACAGAAAAGGCTTTT